>NW_019384983.1:75521-85599 GCF_000671375.1 Centruroides sculpturatus | reverse complement strand
ATTTTTGTCAAATTCAATTCAATTGCTTAGTTAGGCTATTATATTTACTCGTATGGTTTTATTATTATTTTTTTTTCTGTTTATGCTTGGAGTTTAGATTAATCAACTGTTCATTTGCTAAAACTAACAATACATAAAACTGCTATGGTATTTTCTGTCATAAAATTGTAATTACAGCTATGATGATGAATTGCTGTATGAATGAGTTTAGTATGAATTATTTAATTAGTTTGAACGTAAAATAACTTCCTTAGAAATATTTATTTAAGCTTTTAGACTTTTAAAGTTTTTATAGAGCCTTTCTATGTTTATTTTACGATACTATAAATTTCAAAGATAACGGATGCACCAATTTACTCGAGAACATTAACATCAGTTTTACCTTATTACCTGAACCTATCTACGATTAAAAACAATCGACATAAAACTAGCTTGAAATGTTTAATGGGAAAGTAGTGTTATTAATAATTTTTTCTGCTTATATATTCACAATAATAAAACAATAGTTTCTTAAACTTTATATTTAGTTTCAAATATATCTATTGAATTAAACCTTATAATTTAAAGTATTGTTTTAGAATAATTGGATTATTTTCTTCTTTGTTATTTATATCATTAAAAACTTTTGTAATTAATTTTTATAAATATTTATTTAATCGTTGAATACTTATAGAGGCAACATTAAACAATGATATCAAATTTATCTAACGTATGAGCGACTATGTAGAAAAATAGCTTACACTGTTGTACTTTTAAATGGCTAATTTAATTTCTTAATGTAATTGAGCTGCAATTTGAAAAAATTGTAAACCTATAAGTTCCCACTGTCGTCCGTCCGTCTGCCTGCTTTTCATTAATCTCGAGAACGGAGTTAGATAAACGAAATACGAGACGAGGTATAGAAACCTTAAGAATATAGGAAGCCCCGATTAACTATATATGAACTTTCAATGTAAACCGGAAATCGTGTTATTTCAATTCAAAATTTTCTTCAAAAAAGTGTTAGATAGATGACAGGCACGACTCGATTACTAAAGGAGAAGTATGATGTACAGGGGCAAGACACTGCTAATTTGAAGGTGGGGAGTAGATGTTTTAAATTAAGTAAATTAAAAATATGATTAATTGCAGTCTTTGTGACGGTGTCACAATAAAATAATTGCTTGTTTATTGTTCAATTGTTATAAAAGATTGTCTTTTTGCCCGTAGAATAACACGTTACTCATTCTTGGAAGACTATGGTCAGTTACAGAATAGAAAGTCAAAATTCTTAAAATGAAAACATTTTTAGCATTGGAAAAGACTATTAAAATGAAATGTATTTTTGAAATGAAAGTAGACTATAAAACATTTGAATTTGAAACTTGTGTATAACTATTCATTCAAAAAGTGTGAGTCAAAAGGGTTTTTTAGTAGGAAAAAATCCAGATTTGCACAAAATTCTATATACGTTTAAACAATTGCCTTTAATTTTTAAGAGTTGGCTTAATCAAGACTGAGTCAATAACTGAAACTCTTAAAATTATTGATGATCTTATTACTTATATTTTTGTTAAGTTTTTATCAATAAATTAATAATTTTTCAATTTATAGACGAATAATGCCGATTTTGAAACAGCTTTTTTGACAGAGAATGGTCGAGGCAACAAAGTCCGGAAAGCAATAAAGATCGGAAATTGGACTCCGTTTGGATCTGGGTTTGAACTTCAGTGAACGCTTATTGGTTAACTTTTAACTCTTGATTCTCGGTTGCGAATACGGCCGTTAGTGTTCTCAGAACAAAGTGTGTTAAAAAATCGGCATTGATACCAATATCCTGGTATTGAAAAATTAGGATATCGTCATGCCGGTATATATATTTTAACTCGATATTGCAATTTCTAAATATTTATTTAGACTCGCCTGTAGAAAGTTTTAATTAACAATTTGAGAAATCTACGTATTTAGACACAAAAGAACGTTTAGACGAGTAGATAGCGTGTAAGAGCGAGTTTTTTTTTATTGCTTTTGTTAAAAACTAGTTTGATTTTTTAATATATATGCCTAGAAGTAGTTTATTCAAATAATACTCAGTAAAAATGTCACTAGTCACTTTAATGGTGACTATGCTTAACGTTTTTGAGTTTCATTATTTTTCAAATAATTGTTTTGCCGATATTTTCGTTAAAAATAAGTTTATGTTTATTATGGCTCTACAAACTTTTTCCGGCATTCACGTTTGTACGAAATGTTCCGAAATTCGTATACGCTTATGTGATATTTATGTGATAGTAGGATTAGTTGGTTGTGTTGTAATCGAAACCACGGGTCCTTCTAATAATTTTAGACTAAGATATAGAAATAGGCATCTCTCCCATATGGTGGATTTAAGGAATAGACGCACATTTTTTTCTATGAACTTAATTAAATTTATTAACTTTAGATGCCTATTGAATACAAAAGAAAGGAAACTGGTGCCAATAGAGGAAAATGAGCCAAAAAAGACTTGGTTTCTTCAGCTGAAACAGTACAAGCTAATCGTCTATGTTACTATCAAGCAAGCAAAGGGTTTAACATTCTATATCGTACGCCTCGCAGAAGACTTAAAGACAGTAATTTAGCAAAACGAGCCTTTGGATTAAATTCAATGTTAGGTACCTAAATTGAAAAAAAAAACTCATTTATCATATAATTGAGTCACAAAATCGAGACAAGTAAAGTCGATTGAATTCTATGCGCAATGTTCAAAAAATGAAAGCACGAAACATACACACTGTATATTACAGAGTGTAATAAGAGTGTAAAATACAAAAAGTCCAAAATGTTGATTAAATTAAATGTTAAATAAAACAGGCTTTCTTAACCATTAGACGACTCTGCTATCACTCTGTTACATCGAGCTTTTATTTAACTTTGTTCACTTTTCTTAATGTATAACTCATGGCTGTATTTGCATTATATATATTTATTTCTTCTGAAAACCACAGTTAAACGAGATATATGCGTTTTAAAAACTATAGGCGTCTCACCTGGTTTTACCCTATATATGCCTGTATATAGAGTGGTTCGGAGGAAGATGCCTAATATTTTGCTTATGAAGGAAATTATAGCGATAATTTGGGTTTGGCCTCTTACTAAAATATCATATTCTTGTGTATGTTTTTCAAATAAAACTTTGGAATATATGAAAAACAATTATGTATTGTGTTTGCAATGACGACTTTTTCAGTCTGGCATTTTAGGCATCTCACCCCGAGTATCTGGGTGAGATGCAAAATGCCATTAGGGTAAGATAACAAATATAATTGCATAAAATTAATTTTCGAATATCTTAACTAAATTTAATTTACTGCATATGTAGTACAAAGTACTTTATAGTAAGTGTAACAGCACAGTAGAAGTATTGTTAAGTTCCCGCCTGTTCTAACGTTCTCTATAGCCAGCTGAAAGCTTTTTTCAGTGGAAAAACCTTTTTGAGAAGTCCTTATATAATTTCTATGCATATCCTGCAATAAAACGAGAAAACAAAAATTTATTAAAAATAGGCATATTATCCCAAGAAAAATGTGGCATCTTTCCCATTTTTCGGGGTAAGATGCCTAGTGGAGTCACGTGTTCTAGCATGTCCGATCGGGATCGGCGGTAGCTGATAATGGAAACTTTAGAACCTTAACTGCATCACACATTAATTGTTTTTCGCAATTTTTAATAAATTCTATTTTAACTTTTAGTTTTAAAATGACTCTAGAAACATTTCACAACAAAAACTTTGTTCTTATCTTGCTTTTATTCTTCTCAGATGTAGAAAATGTGGTAACGGTAGCCAACTACAGCTTTCCGCACTCAATATTGGCCCAACGATCCATCGTACATGACAGTATCTGACATCACCGTTTGAAAATAACAAAAATTAGGCATCTTTTCCAGCTTCTTACCATCTTACTCCGAATCAATATTTTTATAATTATACCAGATATATATATATATATAATAGTAGTTATACATTAAATTCAAATAATTTGTTTAACGACAACATGATATATATATGCATGACCATATATAGTTTTTCGACTATCGTATATAAATTCATTTTTTATTAGTAAAAAAATAAACTTGAATAAACTTTGTCCTTTATCGACCTTGTTCTATTAACACGACTCCACCTTAAGCGCTATTATTGTTGATTTAACTGTATTTTCATTAAAGGTCATGATTTATTGTAGTATGGCCTTCCGCAATTTTGTATATAAAGACAGTTCTTGTAATTCGTTTTCGCACAAGGAATCTTAGAAAAATTTCGGATTTAGTCAAACTACTCTACTTCGAAAAAGAATGTACAAGTCTTTGGTAAGTATTTTGTTTTTTATATTTAACGGAAAATTTAATGTAGATTGAACTGTGTTATAAATTTTTCGAATTTTTTTCTAGATATTTGTTGTTTTGGCGGCATGCGTAGCCCTGAGCTTGGCTGGAGACGTATTCTATCCAGGATTCGCTGGTTACGGTCATGGAGTGAGTTATAGATACGATCGTCGGTACTATCCCTACCATTATGGCTACTCCCCATATGGTTATCGTTATGGAGGCTATGGAGTATATCCTAGAGGATATTACGGATACGGCTTAGGACATTATTACGGAGGCTATCCGTATTATTCACATTACTGGTAGAAATAATTCAAAAAATTAATTTTTTGCCGAGTGCCATTTCTGTACAATTTACAGATGTTTGTTTTAAAAATGTAAATATATTCTTTTTGTAAATAAATCTTTATTTTTAGCATCAAAAATTGTATGTTGTCCCAATAACATTAATTAATTAATATTTTAATTTATAAAAATCGAATAAATTAATTAGATACATAAACAAAATTATGCAATAAATGGAGGAATTTTTAAATATATAGTAGCATAACGTTCATACGTTTCCCATTTATTCATCGTGTTATGTTGGTTTCAAAACATTGTTATTCCTTTCAATGGCGATATATGTTGTTTATACGTCTAAATTCGTTACGGAATTTCATGCATATGTCATATCTTTTCTGACAAAGACAATAAATATCACAATATTCTTTTAGAAAACTTAGAATTCCTAGAACTCACAAGTTAGTTTATGTTATATTTTCATATCACTCCACATTTTTGGAATTAAACGCAATAAAATTGACTTCTCTCTCTCTCTCTCTTTGACATGTATGATTAGTTGTAGATTATTGGTTAATGGGTATGAAGTGGTTACAACATAGTAAAAGTTACATGTTTGCAGTGAACTTATCTTATAACAGCAAAAGTACAGGGCAGTTTATCACTTAGTATTACTGGGAGTTTCAGTCTTAAATAAACAAAAATCACTTTGGAATTTTATTTCTGTTCATCAGTTCATGAATTAGGCTATATCTACTCGACCGCTGACTGCTATTACTTCACAAGCAATTAAAGACCAGATCTTGAAATGTTAAAAGCGGAATTATGATGGCATGTTAGATGTTAGGTGCTTCGATATGACGTCACATGAATCACATGATCGATTTCAGTCGACTAGCTTTATGATATCGATGAGAGATGTTACAAACAATTAATAAGCATTTTACTTATCCATATAGTCTTGTTTACAAAATAACGACCAATAACAATAGGTTTGATAAATAGTTAATTACTGCTCCGAATGCAATTTTGCTTGCTTTATTGACTGAAAGAAAAAATACGAAAACGGATGTTGCTATCAGTCCGAGAACAGTGGCTTTGTATTGCACAATACTGTGCAGTACAAAGTCACTGTTCTCCGACTGACCACACACTATGTGCGGTCGCACAGATCAATTATAAAAAAGACTTGATGGTTTGTTCTAATTATCTGAATGAAAATAAGTAAATACAACATCTAATTATTTTAATTTTTATAAGAATAGCGAAATTTTATGACGATTTTTTGATTGCTATTGATTCTGTATTAGTATTGTATTTGGCAGCCGCTTAATTGCTGTTAAGTCAGAATTAGTACACTTAATCAATTCTGTTTTAGTTTTTTTCTAGAGATATAAACGGTGCTCCACTATATTATCTTCAAAGTCATTCACATGGGAGTTTTGGAAAGATTTAACTCCTTCATTTGAGGAGAGTTTAAAAATTAAATTAACAAAAATGACATATTTATTTTGTACCTTTTACTTCTTTTTTAGAGTACAAAATTAGGTTACTCTTCATTAGTATATTGTAGAGATTAATAAACTACGATACGAAAAAGTACTGTCTTTTAAACTCCGCCTTTTTAAAAATTCTGCGTATTAGCCAGATTGTGTTACATTTTTTTATTTCAATAATTCTCATTCAAACCTGAAGTTGTATGTTAAATGCATATTCATAATGTTTTTGTTTGAATAAATTAAAGTCAGTGAACAGCGCGTGTATCTCTTGAAGTGGGAACTGTTGCATCATCGCACCTTTAGTAATCAAATCCAGATTTCTACAAATGAATTATAGGCCACAAAAATTATTAATGCAAATTCTAACAACCAACTTCACTCTGCCCAACCCCAAAAGTAAAATTGAATGAATTTTTAGTTAATAGTTAAACATTTTGTTAATAATATTTTTTAGATTTTAATTTTAAAATTATATATATATATTCTAAATGAAATTACTATTTGCAAATATATATATATAATGATATATATTTGCAAATAGTTACAAATTATTATATTTTTTTATACAGACACCCTTTATACAGACACCCCATATATATATATATAGGCCTATATATTTGCAAATAGTAATTTAATTTAGAATTTAAAATACTTAATGGTTAACCGTAGGGAAGGATATGGATTAACTCCTTCTTGCCTACTTAACCCTAGTCTATAAGAATCCTTCACTGTCATTACGAAACAGAGGCATTGAAAAATTAAAATAAAGAAAAATTTGTGTCCTTTATCGTTTTCATAAAGGACAAGGCAGTTTAGCTAAAATGAAGGATTGTTCTTTGAAATAAAGGGCGTCTGTATAAAAAAATATAATAATGAGTCAATAAAATATATTTTTTTTAAATGGTTTATTTAATTTTTACACTTTAAATTAAACTATTGACAATTTTTTAAATTTATTAAGTCTAAATTAATTTTGTAAAAATGCAAAATTTAATGAAGTTATGAAGTCCTTAATTTATATGTTTATATATTTTTAAGCATAAGCGTACAATTATATTAGATTTAAAATAAACTTTTTAAATAATAATAAAAGTATTTGCGATCTTTGTTTCATTAATTCAATTTCATCTCAAATTATAAAATTATATATATCTAAGTTTTGCAAAGATAGTTCTATTTTCTGCACGTTAAGTGTGATTTCAAGTTTAAACTTCTGCTGTTTCTAAATGTAAGGAGATATCTTCAATAATATTTCATTCAAAAATTATGAAATAAACTTGAATTTTTTTCGGAAAATTTGGGAAAAAACATTCACATATATATTTTTTTATATATTAACATTATTTTAGCCTGTTGTAATTTATATTAAATTTTATCAATAGAAATATTATTAGAAATACTCGTAATTAATTTTAAATGGCTAAAACGCATCATCAATTCTTTAATACTCGTACAGTAAACGCGTCTTTGTTACATTAGATATCATTTAATTATTATTTGTGTAATATATTTCATAATTATTGTTTTTAATTTTAATGAATTAAGTTGAATATATTTTTTCGTTTTAGGTTAATTTAATCGTGTGTTAATGAAATATATAGAAGATATTTCAATATAAGTATTTTCATTAATTTTTTTTTAAATATTATTATTATTATAGTGTTTAATGAACTAATGACATTAAGTGTACCGACCTTGCTCTGCACTGCTTTAACCTCTAAAATAATTACTAATTATATTTATTATAAAAGAGTTCAAGGTGTAATTGGAAGACCTTCATAGTTTGTATATATAAAGGACCTTTCTTCTATTCAGATCAAAAGCATCAGAAGTATAACAACATTCGAAAATGTCCAAGTCTCTAGTAAGTTAGAAGTTTTCTAATCTTAACAATTTAGCATCGACCAAGATTTGTTCTAATAGATCATTTTATAATTCTAGGTTTTCGTCCTCCTTTTGGCTTTCGTAGCCATGAGTTTGGCAGGAGATGTGACGTTTCATCCAGGATACGCTGGTTATGGACATGGAGTCAGTTATAGATACGATCATCGTTACTATCCTTTCCATTTTGGATTTTCTCCGTATGGATTTCGTTATGGGGGATATAAAGCGGGTTATTATGGTTACGGATTAGGAGATTATTATAGTGATTACTACGATTATCCCTATTCTCACTATTGGTAACGACAATAAAGCTAAACAATGTGTTATTACATCATTAAATTACCAATAATTAAAATACTAAAATATGTAAATATATTTTTTGTAAATAAATAATTATTTTAAAATATAATTCTTCTTGCCCGTTATTTTAAATTTATGAATTTTTAGTGGGTGAAAAACAAATACGATAATTACACATTTTTGCCTGTAAGTTATAAGTAATACTGTATATAAATCACAGTTGATTTTTATTGTATATTAAAAAACTTTTTAAAATTAAATTCTATTTTTCTATGATATTTAAATATAACATTATTACTTTAAATGAGACTAAAACTGACTTCAGATTTTTAATATGTACGAATAGGAAAATTTAATAAAACAAAATAAGTTTTTTTTCTTATGAAGATTTTAAAATAAAATTAATTAATTACATATTTATAAAAACTGATTAGAATCTCAAATAGAATTGACTCAGAGGAATCGCTAGAAGCTCTCGAAGTCGTTAATATTCTATTTTTATTATTNATATAAAATTACACGTTCTGACTGACTGACTGATTCGCCATCGCCCAGAGCAAACCGCTGAACCTACAGATGAAATTTGGTACACAGTGTGGAGAATCTCCGTGATGGGTTTATCACGGACCCGATATCCTATAGTTGATTCACTCCCTTAATTTAGAAGGAGACGTCATTCGGGATGGCGAGGTGGTGTGAACAGTGTATGTGGATGATGGCGTTAGACATAAGGCACGAACTCAGTTTACAATTAACACCCGTTTATTAATATACAAAAAGCATCTTACACAAAACAGGAGATCTTTGTTCCTTAAAAACAATTCCGACGCGATACCGTTGTCCGGACAAGATGCGGTGTTCCTAGTTTCAAGAACTCTCTTGAGTCGATCGCGATTGAACCTCGTTTCAGTCAAGATTGAAACGGTCGATGGAGGTTGCACCAAGGCGAACGGGGTATAAGGCTCTAGTTTAGCAGTGTTACAGAGTTCTGTATAATACGTATATTTTAATATATTTTTTAAAAGAAACAATACCACTGAGAAATGTTACGTGTGTTTAACAACGGGTTCGGAAAACTTTGAAAATGTTAACAACGGGTTCTGCCGAACCTGTGCGAACCCGCTGAATATCACCACTGAATATAACATTAATACTTTAAATGAGACTAAAACTGACTTCAGATTTTTAATATGTACGAATAGGAAAATTTAATAAAACAAAATAAGTTTTTTTTTCTTATGAAGATTTTAAAATAAAATAAATTAATTACATACAGTCGACCCCCCTATAATTACGGTCCATATAATTACGATTCCTATAAAACTACGAAAAAATTGCTACCGGTATCCGTAAAAAATAGTAAAAGTTCCCTATAAACACCTCAAACGTCATCGGGAAGCCGAACTACTTTCCCGCCGTCCGTAGCGCCACGCTACGGAGAGATTTCTATCGTCTGGACAGTATTATATAAATTATATATAAATTAGGTACTGTACATATAATTATATATTAATTATATATAAATTAG
Source organism: Centruroides sculpturatus (assembly GCF_000671375.1). Classification (NCBI taxonomy): domain Eukaryota; kingdom Metazoa; phylum Arthropoda; class Arachnida; order Scorpiones; family Buthidae; genus Centruroides; species Centruroides sculpturatus. The sequence continues at coordinate 75,762 of NW_019384983.1, read as the reverse complement.
GTACTGTATATATAATTATATATTAACTTATTGTAACTTTGTTATAATTAAATATATAATTTCCGCCGTCTAGCGTGGCGCCACGCTACGGAGATTTTTACGCTAACTATCGTCTGTCAGTATGTAAATTAGGTACCGTAAGTCTAATACAGTACTGTAATTTTATACATTTCTTGTGAAAGAAACATTTCTTATTCAACGGCGATTAAAATTATTTATATTAATGATGTCTCCGAAGTTC
>NW_019384983.1:26467-74851 GCF_000671375.1 Centruroides sculpturatus | reverse complement strand
CGACCTTGCTCTGCACTGCTTTAACCTCTAAAATAATTACTAATTATATTTATTATAAAAGAGTTCAAGGTATAATTGGAAGACCTTCATAGTTTGTATATATAAAGGACCTTTCTTCTATTCAGATCAAAAGCATCAGAAGTATAACAACATTCGAAAATGTCCAAGTCTCTAGTAAGTTAGAAGTTTTCTAATCTTAACAATTTAGCATCGACCAAGATTTGTTCTAATAGATCATTTTATAATTCTAGGTTTTCGTCCTCCTTTTGGCTTTCGTAGCCATGAGTTTGGCAGGAGATGTGACGTTTCATCCAGGATACGCTGGTTATGGACATGGAGTCAGTTATAGATACGATCATCGTTACTATCCTTTCCATTTTGGATTTTCTCCGTATGGATTTCGTTATGGGGGATATAAAGCGGGTTATTATGGTTACGGATTAGGAGATTATTATAGTGATTACTACGATTATCCCTATTCTCACTATTGGTAACGACAATAAAGCTAAACAATGTGTTATTACATCATTAAATTACCAATAATTAAAATACTAAAATATGTAAATATATTTTTTGTAAATAAATAATTATTTTAAAATATAATTCTTCTTGCCCGTTATTTTAAATTTATGAATTTTTAGTGGGTGAAAAACAAATACGATAATTACACATTTTTGCCTGTAAGTTATAAGTAATACTGTATATAAATCACAGTTGATTTTTATTGTATATTAAAAAACTTTTTAAAATTAAATTCTATTTTTCTATGATATTTAAATATAACATTATTACTTTAAATGAGACTAAAACTGACTTCAGATTTTTAATATGTACGAATAGGAAAATTTAATAAAACAAAATAAGTTTTTTTTCTTATGAAGATTTTAAAATAAAATTAATTAATTACATATTTATAAAAACTGATTAGAATCTCAAATAGAATTGACTCAGAGGAATCGCTAGAAGCTCTCGAAGTCGTTAATATTCTATTTTTATTATTTACCGATCTGTTATTTTTTTTAAATGAACGAGCATATTTGGCTTTATATTGAAGTAACAAGTAAATAATTTTGACATTTATTATTTTATTTTATAATTAATATTTCTATGTAATTTGCAATTTACATATTGTAATGCTTTACTTTTAAGCAATGCCTATACATTTGTGTGAATATGAGCCATTAAAGATTTTAAAGATTTAGTTAGCAGCGTAAAATTTACAGGATAAGGAAAAGAATTAGAGATCTGAAAAGATAGCAAAAATAGAGAGAAAGAGAGAAAACATACATAAAAAAAAGAAAAAAAATATGTCTTCAAGTAAAAATATGAAAATTTTTCGAACTCTAAAAGATATTTTGAATTATTTTAAAATTGAAAAAATAAAATAATATGAAACATAAAAAGCGATTATCTTTATGAAATTATTTATTTTCTCATTTCATGAAAACATTAATAAATAGTTTTATAAAATTGTTAATTTTAAATTTTTCATAATTCTATAGCAGTTAGCGATTATAAATTATTCTGGCCAATATTTTTTTTATCAATTAAAAAATTCAGTAAAGTTTAATTTCAATTTATTAAAATTACTTTCTAACATTTTAATATTTTATCGATATTTATGTGAATACAAATTATTTAAAATTATATTAAAATTCGGCTGTAATTTCCTAATATTGTATAAGTATATATGTAGGCTACAGTATAGTACAGCTATCGTGAAAATTTCAAATCTTTATCTTAAACAAGTTTCGAACATATAAAGACTCACAGATAGATAAAGCGTTTATTTAATGTTCGAAAATGTTTAATATCCTTTTTTTTTTTTTGCATAAAATTCCAGTTATATTTGGGGTCCGAATTTGGAGCACTTTTTGAAGTCATTTTTTTACATCGCTTCTAATGAAAGGAGTGCATGAACAACTAATTAAAACTGTTCGACGTTAAAAAATGTTAGCTTCAATTTTATTTAAGTTATAGAGGTAAAAAGAAATGGGGGTACTTTGGTGTATTTCAACTATAATAATTAGACAATAATACCTCTGGGACCATATTAAGCATTTAAGACGGTATTAGCTCTCACCGTCTTAAAAACGAAAATTACTGATAACTGATTTTTCTATGATCTTGAAAAATTGAGCATTGAAATTTATCTGTTGACGTCTTCACTTAATTGACTTTTAAACTTGATAAAAATTTTAGAATAAATTGACAGTACTGTACAGTACATTATTATTGGCAACGACTGTACGTAAATTTTTATGAAAAATCAGCTTTGTCAGTTTTTTGAAAATTTTTTTGAAGATGTGTCGTTTACACTTGATCTTTCAAACTCTCGCAAGTGAACACTGGCTACCACTTGTAGCACCACTAATTCAATACTTCACCATAAGATATTGCAATTTGTATTGTTAAACGTTGCGGGGCGATATTAGGTTGGGGAACGACATTTGAAAGAAAAGGAAGTTTAAAATTTTTCATAAATTTGTATGATAAATAAAATACAGTATAGGAAGTTCGACTAAAAAATAATTTAAACATAAGACTGCATAAAAATAAATTTTAAGAAAAGTTTTATTTGTTATAACCTATTGAAATATAATTATTTTATCACTTCTAGTTCACATTTAGTGTATAATTATTAGCATTTCTGTAAAACAATTTTTATGATTTAATAATTACTTATTTTATTTTTAAAAGTTGTATTAAATGAAATGCCGAATTAACTCTCAATATTATTTGAAACATAAAACTGAACATTATTTAAAGAAAAAATTAAAAACAAAGACATTAACGCTAATACATTATGAATATTAATTAAGCGTTGACTAAACTATCGACTTTGATTTTATCAACCTTGCTCTATAAACTTAATCCAACCTTCAAAATTGAACGTTCTAAATTATAAACATTGATTTTCCTAATTTTGATTTTTAAAAAGTTCAAGATCGTGTTAAAAGACCTTCATAATTTGTATATATAAAGGAAATTTCTTCCATTCAGATCAAAAACATCAGAAGTATAACAACATTCGAAAATGTCCAAGTCTCTAGTAAGTTAGAAGTTTTCTAATCTTAACAATTTAGCATCGACCAAGATTTGTTCTAATAGATCATTTTATAATTCTAGGTTTTCGTCCTCCTTTTGGCTTTCGTAGTCATGAGTTTGGCAGGAGATGTGACGTTTCATCCAGGATACGCTGGTTATGGACATGGAGTCAGTTATAGATACGATCATCGTTACTATCCTTTCCATTTTGGATTTTCTCCGTATGGATTTCGTTATGGGGGATATAAAGCGGGTTATTATGGTTACGGATTAGGAGATTATTACAGTGATTACTACGATTATCCCTATTCTCACTATTGGTAAAATGATATAACGCAACTACAATATATTTGTTATTTTGTATGATAACTACCACTAATTTTTAGAATATAAGAAATGTAAATATATTATTTCTGTAAATAAATAAATATTTGTAATGCAAAATTTTTGTCTTGTTTTGAATATGAAATGTAAATAATACAATATTTTAACACATTGAAACTCATATTGCAATTAATCTTGATATGATTATTTTGAAAATTAAGTTCTTTTTCCTTTTGATAATAAAGAGGAAAACTGATTCTCAAAATAATCATAAATTTTAAAATAGTTTCAGAAAAATAGTTATACAAGTAAAGCAAATTCATTGAAATGAGTTTCCTAGCAATTGCTTTTTTTCAATTTTATGTATAGGCTAAATGTTTAAAATAGCCAAGACTGGATTTACAAATAAGATAAATAAGCTACAACTTAGATCTCGCATTATGAGTTTAGCTAGGCCTTAAATTTTTAACGTATCATTATTTGGTGGAGGAAGGACTATTATTACTTAGGGATTACAAGTCAAGTCCACATCTGAAAATATGATTCTAAAATTAAAAATTAAAACAGGAAAATTATCATGAAAATATTAAATAAATTTAAACTTTTATTCAGCCAAACATTTAAAAAAATTTTTTCTAGTTAGAGCAGTTTTTCAGATATTTTTAAGGCGAATCTCGAATATTACACATTGTGCATGCCAGCATCTTATTGTATTCATGACTGTTGCACAGTATTAAGTAATATTTTATTTAAATGATAATAATATAGTGTTATAAAAACTTTTATTGTTTTTCGTTTTAAATTATAAAATTATTGTTTAAATTAATTTTTAAGCTTTATACTGATATGCGTTTTACTTTTCCGACTGTTACGTGTATATAACAAGGGAAAGTATTCATGTAATCATGTAAAATTTCACTCTCCGAGTTTTTTTGCAAATCTCCACAACCATCTAAACCCCCAAAATATTAAAAATACCGGAAAAATGTCCGTGAATGTGCGTGTGTTTTAATGTCTATTTCGTTTTATATATCGGAATGGGATAATCATCAAGAAAGGAAATTTGGTAAAGAAAGCGTGGTAGCTTGTATATATGGGGAATCGATACCTCTCATACATAAGCTATCATGTCTTAAAATTAAGTATTTTGCCATTTTATAATAATTAAAAATATAGGGGGGCGCTTCTGTCAGCCGAAGCTGCTGGCGCGTTTATTTACTCACTTCAAATACAGGTAAAGAACGTATCCTGTTAAATAATTTTAAGTTAAAAAATTTTTTTTATTAGTTTGTGCTGTGTGTTAACATTATAATTGTTGGAAAATCTATCAACATAATTAATATGCAACGTTCGCCAATTAAAAGAGGAAGACCACCACTTCAAAAGTCAAAATCAAATAGTAGAAAGGAATCTGCCTCGACCATTAATTCCAGGTTAATTACTGACTACAATTTACACGTCGAAAGAACTTCTCCTGGACCATCCTCTGTAAACGCAGGTTTGAACTCTGAAACTACACTTTTAAGTTCACAACTATCAGGTGAGCCAATTGATTTTTTATCTTCTTCGCCAGGAAAAAATTCATCTGATATATCAAGTATAACACTATGGAATAAAATTTCTGAATTAATTAATGTTTCTAATACGAGAATATTAAGTCAAATGACTATTATCAAAGAAGATTTGGACCAGATTCGTAATAGTATCCAAGAAACTAAAGTCCAGAATCAAAAAATGAATAGCCAAATAATTAATCTTGAACAACAAATTGCTAATTTGAAAATAGAAAATGAAAGTATGCAATATCGAATGGACAATATGGTTAATGCGCAACATCGCAATAATATAATGTTATATAGATATCCCAGTAAAACTAGTCCTACCAAGCTAGAAGTGTTTAATCTTATTAATGAATCATTAGAATTACATGAAGTTACAATGGATGATTTAATAGCGATTATTCCAATAACTAAATCACAGTATCCAACAATTAAATTAATTATTAAAAATACTCAAATAAGAGATTACATATATTCGAGTTTTATAAAAATGAAACAGCAAAACCTATCGAACGTATGGAAAGAAACTCAAATTTCACAGGACCTCATAAAAAGATCTAGATTAAGACGTAAACAATTAATTCCTGTTTTAAGCGAGTTAAGGAAAGCGGGTAAATATCCAAAACTCCTAGGCCATACTATACTGTTGGGCAATTATTCTTTGACGTATAGCTATGTGTTGGAGGGGCTGGTATACTTGGATTCTTTTACCCCGTATTCAATTTCTGAGAACACTCCGCAATGACATACGATCAATTTAAATACTTCTATTCAAGACTTACGTTTTGTGGAGACTCAATTATTAAGTCCCTTGCCTGCTGCACATAATAATAATGAAAGTTTATACGATATTACGTCCAATCAAAAAGTCTCCTACTCTGTAATAATTAATTGAAACTCCCAGGGTCTTAAGTGATGTTAAACAGAATAAAATGGGCCATGACCTTTTAAAATTAACGACTCAAACTCAACTATAAATTCTTAATAGTAGAATTGGAAAGGTCTATTCTTCTGCATTTACTTGTGTATTCACTTTGGGAAGTTCTACAACTGAACTGTTTATATGTTTAGAATTTTTAGTAGATTTACGCTCGGAAATTTATGAACTAAATTGTGACTTATCGGGCCATTTTCCTGCTAGTTTTTACTTTGGATTGAAAGATTTGGATCATATTAATTATATTATACCGAAGTATCTGATAATCGAAAAGGTTAGATATTCCAATATCAACAGAAGAACTGGATTTATCAATTCGTAAATTAAAAACGTAAACAGCTCCTGGAATGGATATAATTACCACTAAATTTATTAAACTTCTTCTGCCAGCGGGTAGGCAAGTTCTACTTGATTTTTATAACCATTTTTATAAAACATTTATTATATTCTCACCGAATGTCCAAAGATTGAAGAAGCGCAATGTAAATTTAAATTAAAAGAGATTTTGATTTAATTTAAGAAGAAAATTTCAGAACCAATCTAGAAAAAATTTCATTATGTAAGATGTATAATATTCATAATTTTTTTGTTTCAATTTAATGAATCTGAAATATGATATGTAGATTGAATGATTAATATGTTATGTTTAGTAAATTTTATGTAACAAGATATTTAAAATAATGTTCCAATAAGTAATAATTGTATTTTTGTAATTCTTTAAAGCTAACCCCCTGTAACAAGATTTTTCTTATTACAATAAAGTATTTGTAATAATTAAAAATATAGAAAGTTTTTATAACAAGATTGCATAACAGATAGTATGATGGTACCACACATAATTTTATTTATTATGCTTATAATATAAAAGTTCTTTTTTTAAATTTTATAACATCCGGGAAAGTTACTCAACTCGTTGCTGGATTTTTTTTCTGCTACACAACAGCGGACAACATATTGGCCAATTCTGCTGAATAATACTGTTATTTTATAAATTATAAAATAATTTATAAAATAACAGGATTATTATATTATATATAAATAATTATTTTTAGTAAAAATAATTTATTATTTAACTTTATGTCTAAAATAATATCAAAAACGGAAGTTAATTTCTTCGACTAGTAGATTATCTAGATCAGGAGTGACGAATCTATGGCACGCGTACCCAAAGTGGCATGTAAGGAAAAATTATCTGGCACGTAACGTTACATATTATTTCGATTTATCATCTCTTTTTCAATCATTCTTTCAGTTTATCACACAATCATTCTTTCTTCAATCAGCTTTTTTACATTTATTCTAATTAAAGCATATTCGTTATTCTAAGTCAAACTTTGGCACGTATAAAAATCTAAGCTAAGTATGCTTACTATATGGCCAGGGTGGCCAAACTCCTTGATAGTCCGAGCCATTTTTCAAAATTGAAATTTTTCGTGAGCCGCAATTAAATACGTATAAAAAGGTATGCAAAAATTCCAGATTACAAATTATATCCGTAGCAAGAGTGATACAAATTGTTTCCTCCAGAGCACAATGTCAACTGTCCGTTGCAATGACAGTTTACAAATTCAAAGTCGGTCTGGAGTCGGTCGATAACGGAAGATTACGCCACTGTTTATGTTCGTTCGCACAGTTTTCGATGAGTCATATCATTCTTAACTTGGACGGAAATGAAATTTGTTACAACGTTGCACTTAGTCTTTCATATTTGCTGTTAGTAATTTAAAAGACATTTTGAAACACATACGGAACGATAATAATTTTTTAAAATATAATAACACAAAAATGAAAAGGGAACTCGGGTATATTTATCGAGAGCCATAAATAATCCTTCAAAGAGCCGCATGTGGCTCGCGAGCCGCAGGTTGGCCACCCCTGCTATATGGCATGCGGGCTCAATAAGGTTCGCCACCCCTAATATAGGCCAAAAGTAGAAAACCTTTTTAAATGACGGGGCAAATAAAATATGAAGTTGCATGTACAGAGCCAAACTTTCTAGGTTTTTTTAAAATTTATAGACAATCTGGTTAAGAAAGCAATCGATTAAATAAAATACAGCGAAAACTTAAAAAATAAAAAAAACGTACACAAAAGACAGCGCATCAGGAAACAAACAGAGAAATAATTGATTTCATTATAAATTTTATAATAGAAACCTGGCAAAATTTTTGTTTTCTCCGTTTGCAGTTTCTGATTACGTAGCTGATCTAGACAGAAAATTATGAATATTTTGTTACACGAATTAATTAGTGTTGGATTAATTGAACAAAAATAAACGATTATTCGAGATATTTCGAATGATTTTTACTACCTTTCAAATGATTCACTTGTACAGTACCTTGTTCCGGTACTATGTAATACTAAAATTAAGAAAAAATCGCTCAAAAAATTACAAAAGTTATTTAGTCTATAATAGAAATTTCTCATATAAATTATTTTCTCCTCTCAAACATTTATTTTTCATTTAAAGATCGGCGATATTCTATCATAATCATTTTATTACTCAGACTATTTAAATTCTAAAAATTCGTTTAAGAAAATCATTCAAAACCCAATATAGAACACAATATNATATAATTTATAATGATATAATTTATGACCAAAATACTTTAAACTTTGTGTATAAATAAATGCTGTATTAATACATCCACGAAAGTATTCTTAGGAACTTAAAACCAAATTATAGTTATATAACTTTATTAAAAATCTCATCAGTTTATTAACTATTTCGCAAATATTAGTGAAAAATATTATAATCATTTTTATGAAATTCTCACGCATAATATTTTATTATTATTTTCACGCATCCTTTTTAATGCTATTAAAAATATTCTTAGTGTTAGAAAAACGATGAAACTTAATTTCATCGTTTTTATCATTTATGTTTCTACAGAATTACTTTTTTTTCTGTATAATCTTTTATTTTTTATACTAAAGTTAACATTCGAAGTTATGCTTTCCTTTTAATCTTTCAATTGCTTTTATAAAAACTAAAATTATGACTTATAAAATTTATTTATTATTTTCTATTAAAAGATATTAAACTACATATATTATTATTATATTTTTATTGATATAAATTTAATTTAAATAATAAGCAAAGGGCAATCTAATAAATGCTTTTGTGTGTGTCGAGACGTTTTTGAACTACTCTTTGTTTCCTACAAAAATTAATAAAATAATAACAAGCGATTATTTATTGTGGCATCGTCACAACGCCGGGCTGCAACATTAAATCATCTTTTAATTTAAAAAGTCGCGTGACTTTTGGTCCAGACCGAAGTTCGTATATAGTTAATCGGAGATTTCTGCTCCTAAGCTTTCTATATAGGGCCTATAGTCTCGATTTTCATTTATCTAACTCTAGGAACTAACGAAGAACAGAGGAACAGTAGGAATGCATTATCTGCTATTTGAAAATTGTAGTCTATTAATATTTATTACAAATTAATTATAATAAATTAAACCATCATTAATTATGATCTAATAGACAATTAAACAATTGTATTTTAATCTTAAATTTGAAAAAAAAAATCGGGAAAAATTAGCAATTTAGCAAACATTAACTTATAAATAATATTATTTTGATGGTGTAAACTTGAAAAATTTTCATAAAATTAAAAGCTTGCATTGGATTATTCCATTTTTCGAATACTGTATACACTGTCGTTATTAAAGAAATTTGATTTGCATTAAATTTCCTTAGAAATAAAATCAGTCACTAATTTTAAATTAATGAAAAATTATTTTGTTGTAGAAATAGGTGATTAATTGTAATTGCATTATGAAATTTCTAATCTAAGCAATACAGTATATGAGACGTTTCCCAGCGTAAAAAGAAATCATAAAGATATTTTAAATGCTTACTACTGTACTAAATTAAAATTCCAAATCTTACATTAACAATAATAAGAGAACAATGACATAAATTTTATAAATGCTATTTTTATTCAAAACCATAGAAATTTTACAGAATATCGCAAAATCGTTCGAAGGAAAACAGTATTGACTTTCAACTGTAGACTGGAGAAATACAAATAGAAGATTACAGCACGAAGCTATCTATCGCTGTGAAAAATTAATACATATATTAGAATACTATAATGGCATTAGAAGATAAGTAAATAAATAAAAGTAATTAAAATATTACTTGTTTCTAAACGTGTTTAACGCCATAATAATTTCCGTGAAATCCATGGGAAGCAGAATAGTAGCTGGCTCCATAGGGATATCCAGCGTAACTTCCATAGCTAAATCCAGTGTAAGGATAAGCGGCGAGAGTGGCAATCACGAGGGCCAAAAATACAAGGGCAATCTAAAATACAACAGTAATTAATAAAATTTCATAAAAACATGAACATAAATAAGAACATTTTAAAATACTTACCAAAGTCTTCATGATGATAGAATATTGCTGTACTTCTTTGAAGTTAAGCAGAATGATTTTTCTAAATGAGATGGCTCCTTTTATACATATTTTCCTTAATAACAAAAAAATCTATTTTAAAATATGACCAATAGAAAGTTTAGACTATTAATTTCAGAGAATTTTTTCTAGTAACAACGTTGATTTGTTGAAANACCCCAATTACATTTTAGTGAATTGTAAACAAGGTATCATAACTACACCCACATTTTTTGTGCGAAAAGTACTGGTAACTATTAAACTAAATGTTCCTAATTGGATTTTTCACTAGTATAATTATAAGTATGGTTTTTGAAGGCTTTTGTACAAAAAGTCAGAAAGTAGGCTTAGAGAAAATCTGGTGGTAATATGGAACCTTATTGTATGTTTTCAAAAAATGCTTTAATGTATCCAAAAACAAATAGGAAAGTACAAAGAATGGTAAATAATTACAAAATTATTTACTCTAATGTATTTTACCGAAAAAATACTTTTATAATAGAAAAATATGACCTCCATCAACAATATATATTCCAGCAGCTCTTTTTCGATATTCTCAGGAAGAATTGGCTTTCTACCTAATGTCTTTNTTAATTAAACTTTATTTTATTAGTTTAATAAAATAAAGTTTAATAAAAATATTACAGACATTAGCAATTACATACATTAATTTAATATCTGTAATTGCTCAAAATTTAAAATTTTTATTTCTAGTTCTTGTTATAAAGACAGATGTGCTTAATTTGAAAATATAGTTAAAGATATGGTAAATTAAAAATGTTGTTAAAAGAGATTTACTAATTTTTTCTAATTTAAATTTCTTACACATTTTTCGGACACAGAATATAAAATGTAATATTTTTAAAGAGTTAAAGCAATTTCAAATATAAAACTTTAACTTTGATAACGGGCAAGGATCTTCATATAGCCTAACTTACTTGCATTCATTCTGCTAAGAATTTTAATGTTTTTATTTTTACATATGCCCAAATGTTAGATGTTAATAAGGTTAAATTTATCTATAATTTGATTGTAAGTTAACGAAAATTAATTTTTAAATCAAAACTATATTAAGCTTATTATTTTAGTATGCTACTTAAAGAACATTTTTCATTGAAAAATACATTATTACTTTTAAAATAGTTTTTAATATTTTTATATAGGGCCTATATAAATATTAATGTATCTTATTTCTTTTCAAAATAGTACAAATAGATCATTTTAAAATATATTTCTCAACATTTAATATCGTTCATTATTGAATAAGATTTAAGATTTAAGGTAAACTATTACACCTGTATTGTTATTAAGAATATATTTTATAGCAGTTAATGTATATAAATTCACTATATTATTAATACTTAACTCTTTTAGATTCGGAAATTTTTTAGAATAATATATAATACTGAAATTAAAACAAAGTTTTATAGTTTATAAGTTAATAAACTACCATTCATGAATTACTTTAATTCATCTACATTTTAAATTTATCATATTGTCACGATTACCATGGTAAAATAAAAATAAAAAAATGAAATTAATTTTACTTTCGGATGAAAATTTGCGTCGTTTAAGGTTAACATATGAATTTAGAACTAAATTCAAATTTGAATTTTATAAATAACCTTGCTCTATTAACGTAGCCTTATTCTAGGTCTCTGTTATTAAAGATTCGATTGTATTTTTCTTTGTCTCTTTAACGGTCACGGTCTCATCTAAAGTCCTTCTATTATCTGTATATAAAAGAATTTTTCACTTCGAATTTCATAGAATACTTCGATATCTCCAACAACTTAATATGTCCAAATCGATGGTAAGTGCTTAATCTTTTATCTTGTTTAGAAAATTTAAAATAGATAGCTGGACTATAAATTTTTTACATTACTCTAGATTTTCGTTCTTCTTTTGGCTTTCGTAGCCGTGAGTTTGGCAGGAGATGTAACCTTTCATTCAGGATTTGCTGGTTACGGACATGGAGTCAGTTATAGATACGATCATCGATACTATCCTTTCCATTTTGGCTTCTCTCCTTACGGCTTTCGTTATGGAGGATATGGCAGTTACTACAATTATCCATATTATCATCTTTATTGGTAGGATAGCAAGCAAAAAATAAATAAATAAATAAAACTAAGCATAGCTGTATTTTGAACAGAAAATATTGATATGTAAATAACTTTATTGTAAATAAATATATAAATTGAATTTTAAAAATGTTTGGCGCAATGCCATTTTAATTGATAACGAGTGAATAATCAAAAATATTTCTTTTAAAAACTTCAAATTAAATCTTAATTTTTATGTTAATGATATGAAGCCATACCATGAATAAACGTTTGNTTTTATCGCAAAAATGCTTTTATAATAGAAAAATATGACCTCCATCAACAATATATATTCCAGCAGCTCTTTTTCGATATTCTCAGGAAGAATTGGCTTTCTACCTAATGTCTTTTTCACAAATTGCTCCGGATGAATGCTTGCTTACAAAGAGAGAGTTCGGAGGAGTTGGGTTCCCAGAGGAGTTGGGTTCCACATTAAAAGCACCAATGGGGTCCATATTAAAAGCATCAATGGAATCGCCATCTTGAGTTAACTTATGTCTGTCAAGACCAACCTTTAAAAAACGTGAACATCACACAGATTAATATGTACAGTACCCCTAAGTCTTTGAAACGGAATACATGGACCAGTGAATCTACAACTACACGATTTATATTTTAAAAATAATTAAATTCACTTAGCATTCAAAACTTTCGAATTTTGAAAAACACAAATTTGCTGATTCACTACGGACAACGGTTTAACTGAAATGAAACGGGTTTCCCCTTGCTATGGATGTCAGCCTAGTTCAGTTCAGCCACAATGCGCTACAGTTCGCCTTTATTATCAGTTCGAAATGGAGTGGTTCCATAATACCCGCAGTGTTCCATTATACCATTTTTTCCTCTACTATTTTAATTTCAAAATGCATTAATGCTCAGTCCTTTCTAAAATGAAACATTCATTTCAGCAACAAATTTTAGTTTACAATATTTATTATTTTTGTTATGCTGCTCTTATTGGATAACAATTACTTCTCTCTCTTTTTATATTTACAGTGTCTTTAGTGGACTAGAAACAATATCAGGATTTGTTAATCAATATGCTAAATATCAGGATCTTATTTCTATGTAAAATTATAAATTGTATCTGTAATATTCTCGTATATTGTTTCTTGACTCCTCTCCAATGACTCCTGGTCGCTGGAGAGGAGTCAGGAAATAATATATACAATCATCATTAAAAAACGACATTATACATTATTTTGTTTCAATCGTGACATATTAAATATCAATCAAATATCTTCATAATGAAAAATGATTAATTTTGTATTTTCTTTTCTTTTCTTTTTTTGGTAAGGAAATGCAATTTGATATTATTCATTTGTCCTCACTTTTTTTCTCATAAAATTAAATATTATCTCTGTTATCAATTATCCTAAAGGTAAATTAAATTACACTTTCAATAATTTATCATCTTCCATCATTCACTAATTTCATCATTGTCATATTCAAATTACTATAATCCATTCTGATCTGAATTTTATCTCAACATGTGACTAGAATCTTATTTATTTATTTCTTATATTTTCATTCTTAATCACTTTTTTAAAAATTTTCCAGTGTTGCTTTTATTTTAGCTTAATTATTTTTACACTACACATTAGATCTACTATTTATGCTTTATCAATGATATTTAATTTTGTATTAATTATAATTAATACAAAATTTTTATATAAATTTTGAAGGCGACATTTAAGGCGACATTTAAAAATTAATATAAATTTTTAAATGGAGCCTTCCTACAAGGACTTTTGACTCAAATAATTAATTAACGGGGCCGTTACATCTCGAGACAAAGAACAAACTCGCACACTCGACTGTTACGTTAAAAGGAATCGTTCCTTTCTCCTGTCATCCGGCACTCCCTGCCCTTAGGCGATGATTTAAACCTTGAAGGTGCAGATGTTTGTTTGTCGACAGATTTAAAAATTTTCCCACTACACAGTAAATTCGATTTAAATAACTTTTAGAGAAAAAAATTGTAGAAAAATTTTAAAATCGAATTTTAAATCTATATGTAGCTGACCTCTATTATGAATAAAATTAGCTTTGTATTTGCAAATGTTTGCACAAATAAGTATATTGAATATTATGTAAAGATGGATAAACAATATCAATTTTACGAATTGTAGCACAAAATATTCATTTAAAATGATTTACTGTATACCAGTGTTTCCCAACCTTTTTTGTACTATGCCCCACCTAAGCCTTTCTAAAATTCTCATGCCCCCCTAACATATACAGTGGCTATACCAGGCATGGCCAACATACGGCCTGTCTAATGAATTTATGTGGCCCGTAATTAATCTTCCAATATTAGCTACTCAAGTCCGAATAGCTCGATGAAAAATTCTGATGCCTAAAAAAAAAATCAACAACTCATTTTCAAATTGCCCCCCTTAACAATCGAATTGCCCCCTTGTGGGGCATGGGCCCCACGTTGGGAAACACTGCTGTATACAGTATATCATATGAAAGTTTGATTTAATTCAAAATATATTATCATTTTAAAATATTGTTTATTTAAGTGAACATTATGATCTAATTATAATTTTAAAATGCAGCTTTAGTTATTAATTTCTTTTTATTACGAATTCTATAGAATAAAGAAAAGTATTTAACTGTGTTTTCAATAATGAACTAGATATTGAATCTGAATATATTAAAGAAAAGAATAATGTATAACAATTTAGATTTTAAAAATAACTTATTACACCTTGATTATAAACTTATTGTTCAATGTTTATTTTCATCCTCTTTAATCATTTATTAATAATGACAACAAACAAAATTGTGATGTTAAAAATGAAATTCTTATTCAAATATCAAAATGAAATGACAAGCAGATTCAACAGTACAAAGCTCTAAAAATATTAAGTAAAAATTAATATAAAATATGGATTAAATGTTTTGTCACGTATTATTTATTTACCAAATAATGGTAAGTTTTTGATACTTACAAGTAATTAAATATGAGAAATGAAATACTGTTATTTCAANTTTGCCGACTGGAATTCTTTCGGATGATTGACGTTTCGGATGATTGACTTTCGGAAAATCGACGCTCTACTGTATTATTAAAAATGCATTAATAAATAAAATACAGAACCGGAAATGGTAATTTATGGTTTAGCCTAGTGACAAGTAGATTCGGAGACAAGTAAATTCGACTTACGTCGCTTTCCTGGAACCAATTACCGACGTAAGGCGAGATATACCTGTACTTATTTAAGTTCTGTATCGACTTTTAAACATGACAATATATTAGGTAGATAATATGGGCAATTTATATGGGAAGATTATATTTTAAAATATCAGAAAAAGCATAGATTATTTCGTTTTTGCGTACTGTACAGTACATTTAATTGAGAATACTTTATTTAAATATGATAAAATTAATTAATTTAGCGTTAAATAAAACTGTATAACTATATAAAATTAAATTGCATTGAATTTTAGACTTATAACAAGATAAAGGCCTAATTGCAATAATTTCGATAAGGTGAATGAACTGAATAAAGGGAGTTAACCTATAGCAACTTAACCTTGCTCTAGAAACGTTTGTCTCACCCAATTACAAAACATTAATATTGTTGTCACTATTGAAGGTTAACCTTAGTTTTATGCATATAAATTTAACATAAAACTATATGTTTAACGCTATTCATTTCAATTTAATATATTTATATACTATATTTTCATTTTAGGAAAAATTTATGGCTCAAAATAAGACGAAGAAACAGAGTAGTGGGGAAGATTTCATAAGAGAAGCTGATTGAAAAAATATGGATTATCCTGGTAATAAGGAAACTCAGACCGAAATGGGCCTTTGGCTCCCATTGACAAAAGTAGACATTAGTAGAGTAACTAGAACCGATATTCGGGGCCCAAATTAAAACATACAATCATTGTGGATGTAACCATTAGTACTGTGAATAAAGAATAAACTCTTAGATATTGTATATACATGTAAGTGCGTATGTAACATTCACTGTTTTTTCTGTACTTATTGGATTTTTTTCTTAATTAATTTATTTACAAAGGTAAGGAGAACGGAAGTCCTGGCTACGCTACTTCTAGATAGATAAGCTATATCAGCTCCTTTAGGAAGGCCATCTTTCAGATGGAAGGACGAAGTAAAGGAAGATGTTACTAGTATCCTTCAGGAAAGAGCAAAATGAAGGAAAATTGAACAAGATACAGCTGCACAGAGATCAGTCGTTAAAATGGTCGAATACCTTCGAAGAGAATAGAAGATGGAGGAATGAAATGAATCGAAATACTATATTTCTATAATTTACAATATATTTTGTAGAGAAAAAGGTGGTATGGAACCCCTCCATTTCAAACTGATAATAAAGGCGAACTGTAGCGGATTGTGACTGAACTGCACTAGGCAGACATCCACAGCAGGAGGAAAACTCGTTTCACTTCTGTTAAACAGTTGTCCGTATTGAATCAGCATATTTGTTTTTCGAAATTCGAGCATATTTGTTTTTCGAAGTTTTGAATGCTAAGTGAATTTAATTATTTCTAAAATATAAATCGTGTAGTTGTAGGTTTACTGGTGCATGTATTCCGTTCCAGCGACTTAGAGGTACATATTAATCTGTGTGATGTTCACATTTTTTAAAGTTTGGTCTTGACAGACATAAGTTAATTCAAGATGGCGATGCGTGAAATACGGACCCCATTGGTGCTTTTAATATGGAACCCAACTCCTCTGAACTCTCTCTTTGTAAGCAGACATTTGTCTGGAGCAATTTGTGAAAAAGACACTAGGTAGAAAGCTAATTCTTCCTGAGAATATCGAAAAAGAGCTGCTGAAATATATATTGTTGATGGAGGTCATATTTTTCCATTATAAAAGCATTTTTTTGATAAAATACATTAAAGTAAATAATTCTGTAATTATTTAACATTTTTTGTACTTTCCTATTTGTTTTGGATACATTAATT
The DNA here is from genome assembly GCF_000671375.1 of Centruroides sculpturatus. Classification (NCBI taxonomy): domain Eukaryota; kingdom Metazoa; phylum Arthropoda; class Arachnida; order Scorpiones; family Buthidae; genus Centruroides; species Centruroides sculpturatus. Next base: position 57,514 of record NW_019384983.1, on the reverse strand, counting down.
AAAGCATTTTTTGAAAACATACAGTAAGATTCCATATTACCACCCGGTTTTACCTAAGCCTACTTTCTTTTTGTACAAAAGCCTTCAAAAAACCATACTTATAATTACACTAGCGAAAAATCCAATTAGGAACATTTAGTTTAATAGTTACCAGTACTTTTCGCACAAAAAATGTGGGTGTAGTTATGATACCTTGTTTACAATTCACTAAAATGTAATTGGGGTTCCATAATACCACCTTCTCCTCTACTATTAACCGTAAAGCACACAGACATAATTAAACTAATAATTTAACCAAGAATAGTTAAAACAAATTTAATTTACAGAATTTTCTAATGTTCTATACGCTGTCCTGTATTTAGAGTAGAGCTATTGTAATCCATATACGTGGAAGAAAAATAGTTCCTACTATGGTGGAAAATAATATAAGGAACGTTCACTAGAAAATTATCAAGTACAGTACATTTAAACTGTTTTATTATAATTTGTTTGAAGAATTTTGATACAAGCAATTGTTGCAATAACTTTGAGAATAGGAAAGGAAAAAAAAACTACGTGCAACGCCCAGCGGTGACTCATTTTTAAAATCTCTTAGAATAGTGAATGGAGAGGCGTCACGTAGAGAATTACAAAATTGGAACATTTCTATGATGCTACATGACGTTTCTATATGGTATTATCGTTTTGTCGTTAATAAGAATAATTTCCCGAACAGCGATGTAATTTGGAATATCCTTGCAAAAATTATCTAACAAAAATTAAATCTAAATTTTTTCAATAGTCTTTTTTATTTTATAACATATGCAATTTAAAAATATTAATATAAATTTTTAAAAACATTCAAGCAGCGCGTGGCCCCTAGCCTTCAGGCTATCCCCATTAAGAGTTCTCAGAACGTTAAATTGCCCTGGATTTTGAAAGACTGATTTGTGTACTCTGTTCCGAAATAAATCGATATGTTATACATTCTGACAGGCTTTTCATATGTTATTTTTTATGCTGAATAAAGACCGAACAATTTTTCTTTTGCTATGTGGTTTGCAATAGGTCGATTCCATTCTACGCTATAACAAATATGAATTTTTCAATATATTCTAATAATATTTAGCTTAATGTTAAAAATATTAGAAGACTTTTTTATTATTTTAAACATTACTTCAAATAGATCCAAATAAATTTTATTTTTTTACACAACAATACGAAATATTTATTATAAACGTTCAAATATAAATCTAGTACAGTATAAAAATATACTTTTAGTCAAACTATTTTTTGTCAAAATTTGTATATTTTGCCCATAAAAATAAAAATTTTTTATAGAATTATTTACTTTTTAAATTAAAAAAAATTCAGAATTAAATTTTCCTTATCTAAAAAAATACTTTACTATGAAATTGTCTGAACTCATCTATGAATTTTTATTTTTTCAATTAACATGATTAATTGTAATTGCATTATGAAATTTCTAATCTAAGCAATACAGTATATGAGACGTTTCCCAGCGTAAAAAGAAATCATAAAGATATTTTAAATGCTTACTACTGTACTAAATTAAAATTCCAAATCTTACATTAACAATAATAAGAGAACAATGACATAAATTTTATAAATGCTATTTTTATTCAAAACCATAGAAATTTTACAGAATATCGCAAAATCGTTCGAAGGAAAACAGTATTGACTTTCAACTGTAGACTGGAGAAATACAAATAGAAGATTACAGCACGAAGCTATCTATCGCTGTGAAAAATTAATACATATATTAGAATACTATAATGGCATTAGAAGATAAGTAAATAAATAAAAGTAATTAAAATATTACTTGTTTCTAAACGTGTTTAACGCCATAATAATTTCCGTGAAATCCATGGGAAGCAGAATAGTAGCTGGCTCCATAGGGATATCCAGCGTAACTTCCATAGCTAAATCCAGTGTAAGGATAAGCGGCGAGAGTGGCAATCACGAGGGCCAAAAATACAAGGGCAATCTAAAATACAACAGTAATTAATAAAATTTCATAAAAACATGAACATAAATAAGAACATTTTAAAATACTTACCAAAGTCTTCATGATGATAGAATATTGCTGTACTTCTTTGAAGTTAAGCAGAATGATTTTTCTAAATGAGATGGCTCCTTTTATACATATTTTCCTTAATAACAAAAAAATCTATTTTAAAATATGACCAATAGAAAGTTTAGACTATTAATTTCAGAGAATTTTTTCTAGTAACAACGTTGATTTGTTGAAACAAATTTGATTCGAATCCACCCCAGTATAACCTTGAATTCTGTAGTCTAAGTCCAGGTGCATGAGTATAAGTGACATTGAAAACGTTGACCTTCAACAACGCCTCAACTTTTACGTTTCCTGGCTTTGGCGTTAATTATTACGTATTATATTTTTATAATTTTGTTGTATATAGTTTTTATAATTTTCAATATATCCCGTAAAAAATTATCAAAATATTGCTTTAAAATGTCTACAAGTTTTTCTTATTTAAGATATTTTTAACAAAAAAGGATAATAAATTCAAAGCATTCAAATTCTAATATATAAAAAATGTATAAAAGAATATATAAATTAAAGAATAAAATATTGTAGATAATAAATAAATATAAATAATTTATAGATAAGCTATATCAGCTCCTTTAGGAAGGCCATCTTTCAGATGGAAGGACGAAGTAAAGGAAGATGTTACTAGTATCCTTCAGGAAAGAGCAAAATNTTGTATTATTTTTGATTGTCAATATTATTTCTCTTCGGATTACCTTTTTGATATTTAATTATGAAACTTAATATAGATTATATATTGTTGTAAGTATATTTAAATTAATGTTTTATTCGTATAGTAAGATTAGAATATGCATCATCTAAGTTAAGTTCGTATAGGTAAAGCGTTAAGTAAGAATTTTTTTCGCTTTTTTATTAGTAGAACTTTTTTTTTTCATTTTTAGATGCAACATTTTTGAAAATTGCGGTTTTTAATTATTTACAAAGTTTTGAATAGCTGATTATGAATGATATTCGCAAAAATAAAAAGAATAATCTCTATTATGACGTAATTTAAACATTTAAATTTATAAAGATTAATTTAAAATTTTTGTCTGTTTTTTATTTTAAAATATAAAAATATAAAAAATTAGACTGTAGTATCTATTACGTGCTTTATATACAATCGGCAATCGTCTAGAATTGCAACAAATTCAGTAAAGCAAATTAAACATTGTAGACATGTTGAATACAAATTGAGGAAGAAAAATATTATTAATAATAAGACATATTCGCCAAATAAGGTCCATCTTTCTTTTTATAAAGAGAACGATGACATTTCGACAATTTTTTTTTTATGTTTTTGTGGGTAGATCAGACACTACATCAGTGGAAGAAGTCGATTTCGCCGTGTTTGATACAATTGAAGTATGAACATTGACAGAATCCGTTCTTACTATTTCAAGTTAATTTGATAAATGTTCTTCATCTTTTGGTAACTTGACGTACAGTACATGAATACATGAACATGTTATATGTCATATTAAAGTATGTAATGAGTAGAATAAGGTACTGATATTTTCAAGTTAATGTACTGTACTGTACATTTTATTTATATGTTAGTATAACACTGATGGAGAGTGTGGGTTAACAAGAGCTGTAAATAAGATCCGCCACTGATGAGCCAAATAAGGCCTACGGACTTATCGATTACATTGCATACATTTTGTTATTGTAAACCTTATAAACATATTCTGTAAGATACAATAATGTATATATAATAGGGATGGCCAACACGTAGACCGCGGTCGACCGGTCGACCACAAAGGTTTTGAAAGTAGCCCGCGAAGCTAATGTTGAACAATTTGCTTTCACTTAAATTAATGTTTAAAAATCTTAATTCGATAATTTATTCTTACAATAATAGACTGTCTGTGCAACGTACCCATACTGTTTGTATTTATCCCGATGAACAATGCAAATGAACGTTAAACGCATGCGCATATAAAAATCCTAAAATTGTTTGCCCATATTCATAGTCGCCCGCAGACTATATTTTACCAAAAAAGTAGCCACTAAGGGATAAAAGTTTGGCCACACCTGATATATAATAATCCGGAAGTTGCTGGAAGAAAGGCTCTAAAGTATAAACCTGAGTAGGGCTGCAAAGATCAATAGATGTGTTGTCAGCGGCTATTTTGATAAGTTGAAGGATGTATTGACCCGGTTAGGTGTTTTCGACAAGCCCCAACTAATATACAATATAGGCGAGAAAGACTGTTGACTCGCTCTCCATAAACAACAAAATATGTATGTCAGAAAAGGAGAAAAAAGAGTGCATCTTGTAGAGCCTGAACACGGTGAAAACATGTCTGTTGTCTCGTGTGGAAATGCACTGAGTCAAGCCATACTCCTATGATTATTTTAAAAGTGAAAAGATTAAATCTTGAATAGAAGGATAACCTTCCACCTGGCACCGAGGTTAAGATGGCTGAGGAAGGATTAATGACCACAGCAAGTTTCATCAAATGGGTTTATCATTTTGCAAAATTCAAACTTTAAAATTTGTTAATATGTTATTGTGCAAAATTTGTGTTAAATACCTTTTTTGTAACTCTTACTTTTAACCTTAATTAATAAATTATTTCTTTACATATGGGCCTTATTTGGGACTACTAATGAGCCTTATTTGAAACAGGAGAGTTCCAAATAAGGTCCATTACATAACTTTTGGAAAATGTATTATTAAAGAAAACTTTTCGAATGCTGCCAACTATAATTTCACATTTTCGCAAGTATATATCTTACAGTATGTTGCAGTACAACTTTCAGACTTTTTTCTCTAATAGTGAAAATACAAAAGGTTTTAAAGCCTTTAGATGCGCCTTATTTGCCGAATGTACTGTACAGTACCTTATATCCAACTTAATTTTCGAACATTTTGTTTTAATTAATAAATCTGAAGACTTATTTAGAATTGATTACAGTCTAATATGGTTACGTGAAGAAATATAATAAGTTTATTTAATTAGTTTTAAGTTTAAATTATNCAATATCATACAATAATATAATTACATGATAATACAAATATTAAATCAAGTGCAACAAAATAGCCAACGTAATAAACATTTGCTTCGTTTATGCCCATACAGTAATGGCGAACCTGTGACGATTTCAAGCTACCGCATTAAATATTTAAAAAGTTTTACGTTTTTATAAATTAATAAAAATATACATTTGCTAGATTTCAAAACTTTGCATATGTAATGTAAAAGCAGATCTTAAAGCTTTCGAGAAAAGTTTTGATTATAAACCTTTGATAGAAAAATTATCAAATAAACAACAGTAGATTTCCCATTAAAAGAATTATTTGTTGCCATTATAATCACATTATTATTTTCTTTTCACTTATATGAACTACAGTTTATTTATTTTATTTTTTTTTTATATAAATTAAAAAGTTAAATAAAGCAAAATTTGTAAGCATTTATAGTTAGTTTTTTAGTAACTAAAAAACTAACTATAAATGCTTACAAATTTTGCTTTATTTAACTTTTTAATTTATATAAAAAAAAATAAAATAAATAAACTGTAGTTCATATAAGTGAAAAGAAAATAATAATGTGATTATAATGGCAACAAATAATTCTTTTAATGGGAAATCTACTGTTGTTTATTTGATAATTTTTCTATCAAAGGTTTATAATCAAAACTTTTCTCGAAAGCTTTAAGATCTGCTTTTACATTACATATGCAAAGTTTTGAAATCTAGCAAATGTATATTTTTATTAATTTATAAAAACGTAAAACTTTTTAAATATTTAATGCGGTAGCTTGAAATCGTCACAGGTTCGCCATTACTGTATGGGCATAAACGAAGCAAATGTTTATTACGTTGGCTATTTTGTTGCACTTGATTTAATATTTGTATTATCATGTAATTATATTATTGTATGATATTGAAAAGGATTATAAATCTAAGTAAAAAATAACAAATGACATTATATTTATTGAGGTCATTACATAGTTTTATTAATTCGTTATAAAGTTTTAATCACTGTTTATGATCTGTAAGATACAACATTCATTTTTACAAAAAAATTAAAAATTATAATTGAATACTTTTCTGTTTCAGATCTATAAATATAATTTTACAATGTTTCGTGCCTTGAGTTGTTTTTCCTGGAATTTGCGACAGAAAACTTTAAATTTTCTAGTAATTTCTGGGTAAGAAACATTTATTTAAACCATATTATAATGATTAGTAGAAAATCGAGAAAAACGGGTGGTAAACCGAGAAGAATCAATGATAAAAAAAGTGGGTGTTCACTTAAAATAGGCCCGTTGAGATAATGAAACATTAGTGAAGTAAATTTTATAGGAAATATTTAAAAAGGAAAATGTATAAGACCAATCCTAGAACTATACGCAAACTGAAGAAAAGCATTCTCAGAAGTATCGAAACTATCGAAATCATTGTTACTTAACGTCAGTCTGAACAAGATTATTTTCCTACAAAAAGGTGCATAAGTTAGACACACAAGGACATCCCTTTCAGTATCTGTAACTTTCTATAAATTTAAATAATGTTAAAATAAAATTTCCAACGAGTGTCCTTTGCATTTAAAATCGGTCCATTGGAAACAATTCAAATGAATCTTTTCAAGTCGACCGATTTTAAGTGGGACGTCCTGTATTATAGATAATTGGTAAATTTTTGAAATCTGAATTTATCAATACTCTAATATCAAAAACTTTATGCTACATATTTTTTTGCAAGANAATAATATGAGAATAACTATTCATATTAGGCCTATATATTGTAGGTAATTGTGTTTTTGTGCTATGAATCAATTATTTAATTAAATCAATTACAAGCATACTTTGTTTTTAATAATGTTTCGGGCCATAACTTCCGTAAACTCCATGGATATAGGGAGAATAATAGCTAGATCCGTAAGGATGTCCGACGTAGCTTCCGTAGTTATATCCGGTATAAGGATAAACAGCAAGAGTGGCAACCACAAGGGCCAAAAAGAGGAGGGCAACCTAAAACATGAGAATTAGTATTGCAGAAAGTCCATTGATAAATATAGATATAAAAATCAAGAATACTTACCAAAGTTTTCATGATGATAGAGATATTGCTGTACTTCTTTGAAGTTAAGCAGAATGATTCTCTGAGTGAAAAAGCTCCTTTTATACATGTTCTTCTCTATACAAAAAATAAAATAATTATGACGTAATATTTTAAAGATGACCAATTGAAGATTTTTATTATAATTTCAGAAATATCTTCACTTACAGCATTCGTTGATTTGTTAGAACAACTTGATTCGAATCCTCCCCACTTTCACCTTGAATTTTCAATGTCCAGATGGTCACATAAGCAATAAGTGAAGGGAGAATAAAGATACGACCTTCGACAACGCCTCATCTTTACGTTTCTTGGCCTTGATATTGATTAGTTTTCATTTAATTAATTTTAATTATTTTCATGAAGTTGAAATATTAACTTAATTTTGATTTGATTTGTAATATTCCATATCAGGATTTTGTGAAAAAACGAATCTATAATTATAAAATACTAAACGATTATAAAACTATCATAAAACGAGTCATAAAAATTAAAGATCATTTCATTAGNAAGTGTTTTTTGAAAAAATGGTAATAAAATCTCTTCTTATTTACTTTATTATTTGTAGCTTCTTGGAGAATAATGAGTTCCGCATTTGTAAATGGACTAGGCCCTATTTCTCTTCCTCCACCTATGCCTCCACTTATAAGTATATAGGCCTATATTAAGTTTCTTTCAAATAAATACAGTGTTCTCCTTCCGTAATCTTGGATCTTGATACTGTACTGTACAGGACATTATTATTAATCATTTTTTTTAAATTTCAAACCGGTATTAACAGATACCATTTTAGAAATCAACTCTAATACTACTTTTATTATGAAATTAACTTTATTAGAACATTATTTGTTATTATCAGTCTAAAATTATAATTAATTGATTAGTATTTTCTTTAAAATAGCATCGTAAATTTTGACATTTTTTCTCTTACAGCTTCAAAATGCCAGTGATTGCAATAAAATGGAATCGATTTAATTAACTTTTTTTTTACAAATGATAATACAGTAATACCCCGAACTTACGCGATAGGTGGGACCGAGCGATAACCGCGTAAGTCGAATTCGCGTAAGTCGGGGTATAATTTCGCAATTTGTGTAAAATCCAAGTCGGATGTATGTAAGCTAATAAATGTTCTCGTTAACCTTATCTCGTCTTTTGATTTGTTCATGGTTACAAGAAATCACCACATAGAGTCTCTCCAGTCTCCGTAGATATAACAAACACAGAAATAAATAACACAAAATAAATTGTAGCTATACGTCGATTATGCGCGGCACGTCCGAACATGTAAGCTAAACAATAGTGTGGGGGAGTGAGTAATCGAGAGTTGCGTGGCGCTCAAACAAAAGACGAATCGACGAGATTTGAAAATCGCGTAACTCCGGGTTCGCGTAAGTCGAGGTATTGCTGTATCTCTGATGTAGCTTATTAATTAAATCAATTTTTATTCAAATTTACAGTAAACTATTTTTACCACTTTATGAAAATTTTAAAATGCTAACTTATGCAAATTAACCTATAATTAAAATAAAATACAACATAAAAATAAACATAAATGAAATATTTTTATTAACTTTTTCATTTTAAAATATTACAAAAAAAGAAGAAAATAATTTGTAGGCCTACATCGACTTTTGATTGGATCGAAGAAATATTATTTCATTAAAAGTCTGTAAAAAAAATCATTAATTTAAATAGATTTTAAGAGAAAGTTAATATATTGTTAGTTATGCTTACTATCAGTCTGTTATTAATAATCATAAACTTTGGGATAGCCATAATAACCGCCGTAGATTTTAGAGTTTTTTAAATAATCGCCATAAATTCCGGGAGTGTATCCATAATGTCCACCGTAAATTTTGGAATTATAGGGAGATTGGTCGTTTCCGTAAGGATATCCATATCCTGCATAGATACCGTGGCCGTATCCAGTAAATGGATGTACGCCTATAGTAGCTCCAAGAGTAGCAACGATAAAAGCAAAAAGCAAAAGGGATACCTGAAAAAATGAATTATCATTTAATATAATAGTTTTCAAAAATTCGAAAATGTACTTACCAAAGCTTTCATGATGTTAAAGGTTGTTACACTTGTTTGAAATTAACAAGAATAAGTTTTTGAGAATAATCAGTCTCCTTTTTATAGTAAACTGAAGGAGAAGATGAAAAAATTCACTAAGATAACGGCATAAATTATATTACTCGAGATTAGAGATTCCTTCCAATAAAATGATTACATTTTCGAATGTGACTAAAATTTATTTAATTAAAAAATTTGATTTGTGAGAAAATATTATATGAATCCTCCTTCCTTTCACCTTGAAATATCAAATACAAATCCGATTGTTTTTTCCAGACTTTTGTGGTCGTGATGTAGATTGTCTATGATAATAGCTTTTGTTAATAGGCCTACTGTCATTCTTGTCATAGGCCTACTGTCTTGTGAAAATTCCATGATTAGGTTTCAAAAATTAAGCTCTAATTCACGATATTCGTGATAAATTCTTTTTATATACGTTAAGTGTTTAAACTTTAGAATTTTAATTAAAACCTCCATAAAAATTTATTATGTAAAACACAAAGTAGTCAGAAATTATCTCGACCCAATATAGGTTACTACAAAAAGTGTTGTAATTGAGAGATCCGAGTGAAAATTAATACATAAATTACACCAACCAGGGACAGATCTACATGGGAACTAATAGGGCTTAAGCCCTAGACCCGCAAGTGTCAAGGGCCCACAAAAATTGAATTATTACCAAAATTTTTAATACTTTTTCATTAAGAATGAACACTATCGTATAGTAAAAATAGTTAATATTAATAATATAACAATAATGATAATTTATAGTATTATTTGTATTAACAAAAAATGGGGCCCCATTGGACTTTAATAAGCCATAGTCCTTGAAAATCCTTGATCCAACCCAAGCTTAAGATATGTAAATAAATTACGTGGCACAATTACGGTTAATGATATTATAACTCAAAAATTTTTATGAAAGTACTCGAGTTTAATACAGTAAGCGTAAAAAACACTACAAATGCATTATTTTGCATATCTCTAGATCTAATAATGATGGCACTATCGCGGATTAAAAATGGTCAACGCTAGAACCATTGGCTAATATTATCTCACTTGCTGAACTGATCGTTTAATTGGTTTAATATTTCTAGTTTTTGCCATCTCATTTATTTAAATTGATGAAATAAACTCGTGATTTAAACAAATTAGAGGACATCCATTATGGACAAAATTGTAATTGACTGCTGTTCGTGTGCTGTCCTAGTTGTGCTGCCTCAACTGGGACAGCATTCGAACAAATCAAGAACGGAATTTACACCAAAACGAAATTATTAAAGTTTATACCGTGAATGGCTATAATGCTGCCGACGCATTGAAATACTTAGATTAAGTCAAGCTGTGCATGATTTAAGACAGACTGTACAAAATTGATTTAAAGTAATAATCATAATATTTGAAGCTTAATTTAAATTTCTAAGTTTGTAAAGTAACGTTTTATAAATAATTTTTAGCAAAGTTTTGTGTGAGAATAATTGCAGAAATACGCTTATATACTAAAATAGTATTTTCAGATTCTTAAAATATTTTTGTCGTGTTTATAGTTTTATTCACTTTTTTACAGTTTTAAACGTTAAAACAGCATCCTATTGTATAAAACGCCTCGATGCAATGCTTATCCTGCTTACCGCCTAATGCCATCTCTGACACAAGTGAACGAAGTGCATTTATTGATGCCGTATAATTATCGTGAAAAAGATTCCTTCTGTATCACTAACGTCGTCACTGCCGTCGAACTCAGAACGGATGGAGACTAACAATCTCAGCGAACTTCACGAAACTGTAGCGTCGACATTTTTTACATCTAGTATGCCGTTTAAAGCCAAATGATTTTTGAAGCACAGTATTTTTTTATGCTGATAATATTAAATTTAGGTACAGTATTTCCATATCTTAAGTTACGGTACTGTTAACCGTAATTTTGGAGTGTAGTAAGTTACGTATTTGCTCTCAATTTTACACATCTGAGCTCAATCGAATAGTAGGATAGGCCTACTACTGTAATAATTTTCCCTCAGAACCTATAATTACAGCTATTTCTACAGCATGTTGAGTTGGTCAGGTTACATTCTAATAACTTTACAATTTTGAAAGTGGAAGTGAAGACTTATAATTTATAAAGTATAATTATATGATAAGTCTAACTATTGTAACTATATAGTTATTATGAGTTCATTAAAATATAAGTTAACTTATATTTAAATGAACTGAGAGTCTAATAATTTAATAAAATGAAAATATTTAAACAGCTTAAACAAATATAAATGTTTTAGCTGGCATTACTTAATTAAAAAAACAACATAAATTTAATAATTTTGAAGTAACTTAATTATAAGTTATGATAAAATATAGGCTTATTTATTGCGATAAAATATTTAATTTAATTATGTGAAAAATAATTGAATTTTAAACTGTAATACTATTTATTTTATAAGTAGAATTTCTAATAACATAAACAGCTTTAAAATATAATATGATTATTTCTTTCATTGTATTTGTTTAAGTAATAATTAATTAAATATAACTTTTAACTGCAATATAATTTGTGTTAATATATAAATTATGCTAATTGAATTTTATCTGCTCTTAAAAAATAAGGTAAGATGAGTATTAGCCACAGGATGTCCATATCCGTAGCCGTAGCCGTATGAATATGGTGAATATACAACGGCAAAAATATATTTAGCTGCTCTTAAAAATATCCAATAATATTAATCACAGCAAATATAAAAATAAGTAAAGAATATTCTTTATTGGAGAATACGATTGAAAGTAGTCCAATGAGGTGTTAGTAGGTGGAGTTAAATTATACATAACTACGTGCTGATTGGTTAACAAAATTTTATTATATTATTTAGTTATATAAACATTTTCTTGCACATTTTTCTAAACAAAATATTTTAAAAGAATATTTTTAGTTCTTTAATTATTTACATGTTATATTATAGATATAGGCCTACTATACAAGCTTCAGTTTCAAAGTTCTTAAAATCCATTTAAATTTAAAAATATGTTTTTCTTTATACAAGATTCGTTCTTAAAATACGTAAGCAGTATTAAAACGTTCATTGTTATAAAAATATATATTTTGGTAAAGATCCTAATTATTATTTTTATTATTATTGATTTTTATTGTTAAAATATTTATATTTGATATTTTATTTTTGTAATAATTTCGAGTTTAATTATTTTTTATAGGAAAGCATTTAAAAATACAGGCTTATTATAATACGAAACTTACTTTAATCCAATTTTTAAAATTTTTCTTAAATTTTAATAATCGATCGTATTTTAAAATTTCACTGTTTAACTTATAAAGTGTTTATATTTTGTTTTTTTTTACTTTTAAAATGCTTGTTTATTCGGAAATATTTTAAAATGTTTTAAAATAAACCCGTTCTGTTTTTTTTTTAAATTTGACATTTTATATAAAATATTATTTTCTATATTCGAAAATTAAAACTCAATAAACACATGACAACTGAATTTAAGAATGCTTTTTTGTATTTTATTTTAAAATAGAAAAAAATTACACAAGAAGAAACATAAAACAGGAAAAGAGTGAATTTGGACGTCCAACTTCAGAAAGAATTAGGAAGAAACTTTACAAAATAATTTTCTGAAAAAAAAAAATAAATATGTGTAAAAATTGAGTAAAAAGATTTAATTGATGATCTTACATTTTAATTTAAAATACTCACTTTTTTAATAATATTTGTGACCATAGTAACCACCATAAACACCGGAAGCGTAGTAGGGTGAGTAGTAGCCATAGGGATGTCCATATCCGTAGCCGTAGCCGTACGAATATGGTGAATATACAACGGCACCAAGAGTGGCGATCACAAGGGCCAAGAAAATGAGAGCAATCTGTAAAATTTTAATTAGTTAATATAAGACTTACTAGGAAGAATGTGTAATGATGATAAGGGTGAATTAAAGATTCGTACTTACCAGGGTCTTCATATTGTTAGAATTGATAATGCTTCTTCAAAGATAAGCAGAATAAATATTGAGGGAACAGAGTTCCTTTTATATATCTCTAAATGGGGGGATGGTAATGAGAAGGTGTGCGCGCGTACTGCAAATTATGCAATTAAAAATAAAACTTTAAATGTCATATTTCCTGATTTGATAGAATAGACATTCAAATACACACCCCTCCTTTTTTACCTTGAGACAAGGTCTATCTGATCATTATAGGAACCATGTAAGAATTTCTAAGTTGCTTCCTTCATTGATGCTTCATCTGGCAAATAGTTGTATCTGTAAGAAGATGACCTTCATTCACGTCTCATCCCACTTTTTACAGGTTCTTCTGACCTTGACCATGACGTTTCGAACTTTCCAGTAAATTTCCTTAGAAAATAAATAAAAAAGTAGTCTATATTAAGTTAAAATATTCATTTTATATTTAATCATTAAAAATTTGGAATTTTTATTTAATTATTGGCGATTTACTTTTATCATTTTTTAAAATAATTTTTACAGGATTCGTCTGATCGAATGAAAAGATTCGTTTTATGTTTTTGTTCTAAGAGTCTTTCGAAAGTTTTAACACTTAAAATTATACTGTTAAAATAATTTTTACGATTGCAACTAAGTCCATACAAGTTTCAATTTAAATAACAATTTAATACATACGTACTGTACAGTACAGTATATAGGTTATAAAATTTAAGGCATTACATTTTATATATATTAAGAAATTAAAAACATATACTGTGCAATTAGTTATGATATTAAAAATGTCATTAAACACATTTAGATATAAATTTTGTTATAATTTTTAAATTTTATTTTTAATTTTACAAAGTTTTTTTATGATTTAGGCTCATATTAATTTTATCGACGAGTTATAATGAAAACGATGGCAAATAATTTATAGACAATAAATACATTTTAGATCATTAAAATTATACTGAATAATAATAATAATAATAATAATAGCTTATGCTTTTTACAACGAAGAGTTGTGTTTTAATTTTTTAAAATTTTACTTTAAACTAAAAGATGTTAATAAAATGTTCAATAGTGTTATGTTCTTTTATAATTCTGTATATGTCTAGCTATCGTGTAAATGCAGTAGGTTAAGTGGAATAATAATTAACTATATCAAGGTCAAGAATACCCGTAAAATTCATCTATTAAAAATGATAATATAAAATAATTTTTTCGACTTATATAAGTAAGATATATTGAGAATAAATTGGGTATAATACCGAAATGTTCAGATATTGTTTTAAGCGCTAAATAAGTGTTATACTGTATTTTAATTTTTATGATTAAAAGAAATACGATAAAATAAGAAAGAAAATGCGTAAAATATTTAAAAAGTCCTGAAAAATATTTAAAAAAAAACAAAAAAACGGTGATTTTTAACAAGATAATCTCCTAATGTGGTTTTATTACAAAATACTTGGAGAAAATTCAAAAAGTTTTATTAAATAATATATAGGCAACTTAATCTCGTATAGGTTTTGTCTATAATCTGAAATTATATAGGCTAATAATAGAAGTTTTAAAAACATTTGTAATATAGTAATATATTGTAGAAAATATATTAATATTTATAACTTATATTAAATATGGTTATATATAGGTGTAATATTTTTAATTTGTAAGTTATTATTTAAGTTAATATGATTAAAAATTTACAACAGTTAAATTAAAATTTGTAAAATGATATTTAATGTTTCCGAAATAAATTTGTCAGCTTGTTTAACTTATTTATAATGATTCCAAACTATAAACTTGTGGAAAAAATAAGTATAACCTAATTCAGAATTTTGCTCCAGGAAATTATTATATGAAGTAACTTATTTTTTAGTAGTAATTATTATCAACTAAACTTTCTTTTCAATGAAATTCATTTTAATTTTTATAAATATAAATTTTGAATTAATTAAATAATTTTAATACACTTTAGTTAGAAACAAAAATGATAGTTTTTTACAATTTCTATATTTGCTGGATAAGAAAATTTATACGTAAAAGATAAATGAAGTTTTACATTAATTTTTTAAAAATTATAAATATTAAAAAATTTAGCTATTTTACGAATTTTCTCGCCATTTAATAAATATATCTATA
The DNA here is from genome assembly GCF_000671375.1 of Centruroides sculpturatus. Classification (NCBI taxonomy): domain Eukaryota; kingdom Metazoa; phylum Arthropoda; class Arachnida; order Scorpiones; family Buthidae; genus Centruroides; species Centruroides sculpturatus. The sequence continues at coordinate 42,209 of NW_019384983.1, read as the reverse complement.
GCCTATAAATTTGATAATCTAAATTTGTAGGATGCCATTTAACGAAAGCTAATTTAAATATTTTCAAATGAAACCCTAGAGACAGTGGGCAGATAGATCAAAACGAGGAAGAAATAATGTCAAGGTGATGTGCACGAGATGACCATGATTTGTATCCGGAGGCGTTCTGATATATTTGGGCGGATCCTTTTGTGACATCATCTTATTGTCTAATGAACATTTCAAGGACATCATTGCGTAATTTGTATTAATTTATTCGAATTTTGCTAATCATTTCTGCTCTTATTTTATATATAATATTTTTATTTCAGAAATGATTTACAGATGATTTAACTTGTAAAACTTTTAAATATAGTATAGTCTATATTTTTCGATTATGCTTATAGCGAGTGAAGATTGTCTAATTTTATGTCAGAAAATAATTGACTTAATAAAACAGGTTTCACAATAAATTGTATTGAGAATTTGTGAGAAAAATGTTTGAATTAAAATTATTATTAAACAATGTGAATATTAATACAGAATTTTTGAATCGTATTTATCTTGTTTTATAAATATTTTGCTAATTCGGAATGATTTTATAAATAACTTATTTATAAAAAGCGAATATCTTATATGTATTAATATCAATGTGACATGCTAAATTAAAATTAAATAATTTTATCGAAGCTAGGAAAAGAGGTGGTGACTGGTTACCTCCTTTATATAGGCCTATATAGGCTATAAGTTGTATAAATATAACCTGTTAAAAATAGATAAAAATTCAAATAACAAAACTGCAGAATATAGACTTAAATCGTTAGTAGTTAAGTTATATTCTTGACTTAATTGTAAAAGAATATTGAAATAAAAATGAAATATGTAGTGACGCAGAAATAGGTTCTATTTTGGAATACAAGTGAATTCCAAAACATATTTCTGATGTTTTTTCTTGTTAATTAAATTATTTAAATACTAAGCAATAGCAAACTATCCTGTTCAATGAAACAAATACACAAATAAATATACAAAATTAATTAATTAAAATTAATTAATTAAAATTTGCTAAAACTCTTTTTAAAATTATTTTTTTAAAGTCAGTATTTTACTCTAATTTTCTGACTAGCTCTTAAATTTTGTCTAACAAAGTATTATAAGTTATTTATTTCTTCCTTATTATATTCTAAATTTTCTAATTGATGTTTAGTATTTATCTAAATTTTCGGATGAACAATTTTGATATTTTTAACTCCTTGTTCTAACACAGGACATTCTGTTAATGAACTATTATTGTATATTTTATACAAAAGTATTACATAAAACATATATTATAATTTTTTTAAATGATAAAAATAAGTGTTAGTTTTTAAACATAGGCCTACAATGCAGTGTATTCAGAAAACACTTGACCATTCAACGTTAACCATTTTATTCAATAAATTATTGGTAAAATAAAATGCTTACAGTCACACTTCTTCCTTGTATACCAGTGTCGGGATGAGTTATGGTTTTAATGTATAGTACAACACTTTACAGTGTCAACTGATGAGGAGAAATAAGCGTCCGAAACATGACGAACACGTCTTGACAGAAGTAAGAGATAATTGAATAAAGGATGTTGAATGATCAAGTGTTTTCTGAATATACTAGATTGGTTTTGAATCTTTAATTCATTTTAAAAAACACTGTTCCAATGTAACCAAAATTATAATGTTACTAAAACATATCATAAAATTGTGCTACATTTATTGCCTTATCCGCAAGAAAAAAATGCTAACATATTTTTTAGATAAAATTTAAATTGAGAAAAACTATATAGATGTTTATTATATAAAAAATATTAACATTTTCTTGCGGCTTAATTATAATGTAATATTAAGTATATGCATCAAACGTAATATCATAAAAAATATATGTTTTGCGTCTTTTGATAGACCTACATTCTTATGCGATAAGTAATTAATATACAGTACTCTATAATTTGCATTTACAGAAAATTGCCTTTTTAGTTATTATCCTGTTTAAATATTTTTCATAAATTTTTCGAACTAACTTATTAAAATGAATATTGATGTGAAACAGTTTAATAAAATAAATTTTCTTATATGGCTAGAGAAGCAAGAGAATGAGAGATATGCAATACATTTTATAATTATAAAAACGTTTAAAAATTATTTAAATAAATTATATAAGTTTAAACTTAACTGAATTGACAAATATATAAATTTAATTTATCGAAACTTAGATATACTTTATAGTGTTAAAACTGATATATAAATATGAAAAAATACTGGATAAAAAACATTCTATAAAAATGAATAATTTTTATGAATTTTTATATATAAAAATATTTTATAAAATTTGAAATCTTAGATCCATTAAAATTTGCTTTCATTTAAATAGGTCTATAAACAATTAATGTTTCGTAAGATATTATTAGTTAAAAAATTAATTTAGCTCAAACTTCATTCATTGTTCATTTAATTCATTAAGAAAGAGGAAGACTAAAACAGGGGAAATTCTATATTACGACATATCTCAATTATTTAAGAAACAAAGACAATCCATGACAGTTTTAGAATATTAAATACCATCTTTACGTCACTGAATCTTTTAGAAAAATCAAGGTCATGTTGGAAAAAAATGTCGTCTATCGTGATAATTATAAATTATATCTATAATTAGAAGAAATCTAGTTAGTGCTTTTACTGTATAGAAAAGAATTACTGTACTTAAAAATTTCAAGTTAGAATTTTAAAGGTGTTCGTTGAAAAGAGAAAGTAATAAAAACAAGTAAAATTTAGGTCAAATAAAGAACCTAGTACATCCTAGTACTCAATTCTCCCTTCTCGTTTTTTATTTCTAGAATCTCGAGATTTTTAATTAAGTCTTCAATCATATAGTCGTTAAGAGAAATTAATATTATAGAAATTCATTCTTTCTATTGCTGGTTATAATTTTTATGATTTTATCAGCTGATTACGCTCAATTTGAAGATATTCCTAAACTATAATCTGTAAATTAATCTAAACAACAATAATTAATAATGTAATGAATATCACAACAGATAATTCGAATACGGATGAAATATTAAAATATTTATAATTTTCATACGTTAGTAACGAAATTGACGTAACATCCTTTAGTTCTAATGAAATCATTTACATTTTTTCCAAGGCGAATTTTTTTTATTACGTTTTCTATTTTAATTTTATAATTTAAATAATTTAAAAGTAGTCGTAGTTTAAAATTTGCATTTTGGCTAAGGCGTTAACGGTACTGTTAACCGTAATTTTGGAGTGTAGTAAGTTACGTATTTGCTCTCAATTTTACACATCTGAGCTCAATCGAATAGTAGGATAGGCCTACTACTGTAATAATTTTCCCTCAGAACCTATAATTACAGCTATTTCTACAGCATGTTGAGTTGGTCAGGTTACATTCTAATAACTTTACAATTTTGAAAGTGGAAGTGAAGACTTATAATTTATAAAGTATAATTATATGATAAGTCTAACTATTGTAACTATATAGTTATTATGAGTTCATTAAAATATAAGTTAACTTATATTTAAATGAACTGAGAGTCTAATAATTTAATAAAATGAAAATATTTAAACAGCTTAAACAAATATAAATGTTTTAGCTGGCATTACTTAATTAAAAAAACAACATAAATTTAATAATTTTGAAGTAACTTAATTATAAGTTATGATAAAATATAGGCTTATTTATTGCGATAAAATATTTAATTTAATTATGTGAAAAATAATTGAATTTTNTTTTGGGGAGAGTAATTCTCCTTCAAAGAAACAGGATGTAGTAAATAATTCATTTTATCTTCTTGTTAAGATTTCTAGTTAATTATGGTCATATAATGTTGGGTGGAATCTAAAAAAGATGAATATTTTATTGTGTTTCACCATACTACTACAGTATTTTTTTCATTCAAATTTTTCTTAAATTCTTCCTGTTAAAAGTCCTAAAAATACTTTTGTATTTATTTTGATATATTTTTTTTACTGTTTCAATTGTCTTCAATTAAACCTTTTCTATTTTATTTATATTAAATTTTTTTAAAACACTAAATAATAATTTTGTAAATATTCAAGATTAAATTTTACTATATTTTATAGTGTCTTTAGAAACTATATTTAGAGTAAAGCAAAAAAATATTTAAACGAAAAGTATTTCATTTTTAAGAATTATTAAAATAAAAATTTAATAAAAAAATTAATCCGAGTAACACAACATATTAACAACATTTTTGTTTATCTTTTAAAAATCTTAATTCAACACATTTTAAAATCAGTAATAGTAAGAAAAAAATTATCATTAAATTATAAAAAAATATCTTTTAAATACTGTAAATATTAAATAATTAATTACACTATTTAATAACTAATTATATTATTATATATACAAAACATAATTATTAAGATTGTGTTTACTAATAGATTGTATTAAAATTTAAAAGATTTGCACGATAAAATAAATTATAAATATTTTTTTATATTATTTGCATTCCTTTCTGTATTATTTCTAAGAAATCCTATAATCAATATTATGCAAACATTTAAGAAAGATATTATTCTAGATGTGCTAACTTGTATTTAAATTAATAAAAGTTATAAACTTAAAATGAAATTATTTTACAATCATTAACGGATAATTCTAACAAAACTTAAACTGATATCACACCATCAAACTCTTCTTATCAATCTAAATTAAATTTTCTCCACACGATTTGAATGTTTACCAGGCGCGACACTTTAAACCGGTTGTCTTTTCGTCTTTAATGTCATTGAAGTTTGCAAAAAATGATACGGCTTTTAAATTAGATACTTTTCACTAATTTGATTTCTAAACTCAATGACAAATAGATTTACGACATTAAACTAACCAGGAAAAGTTAAAATGTAACTATGCTTTTCACTTAATACTTCGTAAGATCAAATTATTGATTTTTCAAAAACAAACATATAAGCAGATATCAGCAATATATTTCATTGGCATTTAACGCTTGTTTTTTAAGTTAGATGAAAGAATAGAAAGCGAAAGTGATATACAAGTATTTCTTTATTGACTTAAAAAATTATACATGTTACAACTATTAATAATTTCTCAAATACATAGGCTACGTATACACAATGCACATAAGAACAAGATAAGAAATAGTTTACTGGATTCTAATCTAATATATTAAGTCCACATAACAACGACATGCACGAAAAAAGGAAAGAAGAATAAGGAAACAAATCAGCCAAAAATACAAGGTCACTTCTCTGTATTTGAAGTCTTTCAGAGAAGACTTTATTAAATCTGATTTCCATTCCTCGACTTAACAAGAAAAAAAAACAAAATAGGAAAGAAAAAATGCAGTTAATGTCCATGGTTGATAAAGATTTAAACAAAGTCACCACTCCTTAAAAACTTCCCCGAGGATGTAAAGTGTATAAAATGACCTTGTACTTTTGACATAATCGCTTCATCATAATCTGTTTCTTGTTTCTTTACACTTATTTTTAACACATATTTCTTTCCATAGTGAATTTGCAACACGGATTTGTTTGGTGCAATTAACGTTAGTTGGCTTCCATAAACATATTAGGCAATATGAGTTCTTTATAACGATTCTCATCACGAATATTATAATATACTCATCACGAAGATTTTTATCATGCTCTGTATATCTTTATTTTTATTTTATTTATGTAAAAAAATAATTAATATTTTCCATTTTATTTAAAAATTAGAATACATGCTACTTCAATGCTTCAATTACAGGCAACTTTTAACTTTTACACATTTAAAAGAAGTATTTAGTTATACACTTCTCATTATAATTTCTAAGGAAAAATAAACATGCTTTTAAATTATTTAAGATTGATTTTTTTCGATATAATTTTGTCATTATTATTGTTTAATATATCCTTTACAATAATTTTTATATACGTTATATGAAACTAAAGTAAAAATTATTAGATTTTCTTCTTTTTTGTTTCAATTTAGATTATCAATATTTTGAGAGTTGACTAGAGAATATTGTTATCAAACCCGAACTTTATGTAAATATGATAGATAATTTAATCACCTATCGTCACGAATTGATTGATTAGTTGACAAAATATTGGCCTCAGTTAAATTCAGTATAATGTATAGTTTTGTTTTTTCGTTATTCTTACGAAATAAGCTTGAATTTCACTTCCAGGAATTATTTTAATCATTATTTTTAAGTAGAGGAGAAGGTGGTATTATGGAACCCCAATTACATTTTAGTGATTTGTAAACAAGGTATCATAACTACACCTACATTTTTTGTGCGAAAAGTACTGATAACTAGTAATCTAAATGTTCCTAATTGGATTTTTTGCTAGTGTAACTATAAGTACGGTTTTTGAAGGCTTTTGTACAAAAAGTCCGAAAGTAGGCTTAGAGAAAATCGGGTGGTAATATGGAACCTTACTGTATATTTTCAAAAAATGCTTTAATGTAGCCAAAAACAAATAGGAAAGTACAAAAAATGTTAAATAATTACCAAATTATTTACTCCAATGTATTTTATCGCAAAAATGCTTTTATAATAGAAAAATATGACCTCCATCAACAATATATATTCCAGCAGCTCTTTTTCGATATTCTCGGGAAGAATTGGCTTTCTACCTAGTGTCTTTTTCACAAATTGCTCCGGACGAATGTTTGCTTGCAAAGAGAGAGTTCGGAGGAGTTGAGTTCTATATTACTGTAAAAGCACCAATGGGGTCCATATTTCACGCATCGCCATCTCGAATTAACTTATGTCTGTTGAGAACAAATTTTTAAAAATGTGAACATCTCACAGATTAATATGTACCCCTAAGTCTCTGGAACGGAATACATGCACCGGTGAACCTATAACTACACGATTTATATTTTAAAAATAATTAAATTCACTTAGCATTCAAAACTTGCGAATTTTGAAAAAAACAAATTTGCTGATTAAATGCGGACAACCGTTTAACTGAAGTAAAACGGGTTTTCCCCTTGCTATGGATGTCTGCTTAGTTCAGTTCAGCCACAGTTCGCCTTTATTATCAGTTCGAAATGGGGTGGTTCCATAATACCCGCAGTGTTCCATAATACCACCTTCTCCTCTACTATTATTTGTTTATGATCGAATTCCCAAAATCATCGTAAGGTAGCTGACTAAACCAAGATGCCCGCGAGCACATTGATCGAAATTTAATATTTTTTTCGTATCTGCAAAAACAATCGCTTACAAGAGGTGTGGCTAACGCTTCCACGTTACGTAACAGTGTTGGGTGTTTTTATTTATTATCCTGATCTTAATCACAATTTTAAAAAAGTACGTCATTATTTCCACATTATTATAACAATTTTTAGTATTGTTATATAATTAGCTATTAATAATAGAGGCTATAAAAAGTAAAAATAATACTGTATAAGTATTGTACCATCTTATTTAGCGTTAATCTGAACTTATACTACATATATTATTTATACCTTCTCAATCATATTTTACATCACCCTTCGTAGTCAAAGTTAGGATTATTTACTTATTTTTTTCGCAATTAAAAAAAGTAAAACAAGATAATTTTTGCGTATAAATATGAACTGGGCAGTTATTTTACTGCCATATATCTATCTATCAAAAACATTGGACGCGTTGCCTGATAAAGTGGTCTTAAGGTCTTAATACAGCTGGATAAACAAATCATTGCAGTTTGTTTCAAATGAAAGAGGCCATATGATTGGTTCGCTTATACATCTCTGTTAAAGCTGCTTCACTACGCAAAACGTCTATGGCAGGTTTACATCACTTTTTCCACAGAAAAAGCATGCAACTTCGATAGAATGTACGACCTCTGACGACAGAAATCAGAAGTTCTGCTTCAGCATTTTTCCCATTGTCTGCTGACACCCTGCACTAGCCTATAGTATAAAGTAGGATATTGTTTCGGTTGTTTTATATACATGCCAATTACTAGAGGGCACCACGCTCACACATCGCGGCATCATATTTTATGGTTCCGTACAAAGCTTTTGCATTAGTTATATAACCTAGCAATGCTTTGCCGAATATTGCAGTGTTAAAAATCGAAGTATTACGCAATGGACCAATAACATTTCTATTTTAGTAAGGGAATATCTTATTGCACTATTAAACGAATTACATGAATTAGAAGCCCAAACCTAAAATAATGAATTTAAAATAAAAAAAATCATTATAATACAGGCTTTATACAATGAAAAATGTTCTATAAAATTGCTAAAAAATAATTTATACATGTTTAATCTACAAAAATAAGAAAATATAACTTGTTTTTATTATTATTAAATACCTTATTTTAAGAAGTTCAGTAACGAATTTGGATTAAATATATTAACATAAATACAATATTTGATGCCATATTCAGATAAATTATTGAAAACAAAATTCTATCTCGAAGAAGTCATTCTTCAATATTGTCGTCGTCTATTTTTCCATAACAGAATTATTTTGAAATCATTCTGTCCAGAAATACAGCAGAACCTCGAAAACTCGACCTAATGTGGACCGAAGGGTGGCCGAGTTTGTGAAAATGCCGAGTTATCGGGAATGGGGTTAAAAAAAATAAGTACGAGTATTTCCTCAGAAAATACTGTACTGTACTTGTACAGTATTTACTTGTACAGAATATAACAGAGAATAAACTGCCCAAATACCCTTAAACAAAGGAAAAGTACGTCCTTTATGAAGGCATAGAGCCTTTACTACATGAAAATGAAAATTAATGAATACACTGTGTACAGTAATTTACCTGATAAGACAGACCTCAGAAAAATACTTTATGAGAGCTTTTATACTTTTATAAAGCTGTCTATAATGAAAATTAATTAACTAAGGATTTTTTCGCCCTGCCAAGGTGTGGACCAGTTATCCGGAGTGCTAAGTTATCGAGGGACGAGTTTTCGAGGTTCTACTGTATTGACAAAATGTGGAATTAAATTTAAAATATGCTCGAAAATTTTAAATATTTGAAGATGTACAAATTAAAATAATATTAGTTGTTAAATAAATATAATTTTACTGTTTAAGTTCTTGTAGTTTGCAACCACTAATATAAAATGTAACTACAGTAATTTTATAAGTTAGATTAATTCGCATAATAAATAAAATTAGATTAACAATAACTTTAAAAAGCTGAAATAGTGTTATGTAATTACATTACGTTTCACATTTACGTTACATTAATATTATATGTAGTAAAGGCAAAAATTTTAGTTTATAAAAATGTTTTTTATTGATTATTTAAGTTAAAATAACGAAAAAGGAAAATTATTATTAGAAAAGTTAATTTCGTGTGCACTTTTATTAATAGTTTTCACTAAAATAAGCTTTTAAATTATATTTCTTTTATTGAATTTTTTATTTATAAATCTTATCAATCAAAATTTTAAAAATGTTTTAAAAGTTATATATATTAGAGGTATTTCATTTTATAATTTTAAGCATAGAAAAACTGTTAAGTTTAAATTAATCCAGAATTAAATCAATCTAGAGTATGAACATGTTCATCATAATTTTTATCTTCAATACAACTCTAAATACAGTAATCTAAAACTTCAATTTCATAATTTAATTTTGCCATTATTTATATTTTTAAGTAATTGCAGCAAACATGATGCGATGTATAAACCGAAATTTTCCATAATATAAAAAAAATCTAGAGGTTTTTCAACTTCCAGAACTGCTAGAATTTAATCAATGTATTTCCAACATGTAAATATNAACATTTTAATTTTAATCATCTAGTCAATTTAAAAGACAATTTTCGAAACTGTAAAATCGTAAACTTGATTTCCTGTTTAAAATTTCATTTGAATGTCTATAAATATTAGTTTTTAAATTACTTAATATAAGTGTAAATGGTTTACATCTTTCATGGCTTACGCTAATGATTTGTTATATGATAAAATATAATCAAAAAGGCATCAAAATTATTTTATTCTGTTAATCTCCCTTTTTAAACGAAGCAAAACTTCCCTTATAAACTTTCTACGAAACCCAAAGGTTACTTTTTTCAATAAACTTCTAACCTTGTCCTATTATCCCTGATTATTGAGTCATTATTATTGACATCTAAAAAAGACCTTGAAATATCCTCGAATAAATGAATATTATTTTTCTCTGCTTGGCTGATTTCTCCAGAATTTTACTGGCTCTTTTACCTTATATAAATAAAAAGGGGAAATTTGTAGGGGTGTAATAATATATAAAGCACTCGCAACTCGCTTATCTATCGACTTCGCAATAGTCGTGATTAGAACAAGTACTGTACATCACAGATTCGAGATGAAGACTTTGGTAAGTTCTCACCTCTTTTAATGATATAAAAACACAAACTTTTCTAATTTCTTCATTTTATTTTTTAGTTTTTTGTACTTTTCTTTGCCATCTTGGCTACAATCGCTTTTGCTGGATTATATCACGGACATTTTTATAAGCCTTACTATTATGGCTATCCCTATTATCGCCACCACTACTACGGTTATCCTTATTACGGATATAAGAACTATTTTGGATTTGGTTATCCCTTTTACGGATATTATAAAAAGCATTGGTGGTAATTATTGTCTACACGCTTACTTCTAAGGTATGCTCATTAAGTTTTAACTATTTAGAGGTAATATTTAAAGTTTTATATAAAGTATATACTATAATGTCTATACTTACATTTTTCAGGATGCAACTGTATTAACGAATTTTTCAACAAGACCTCTTTATCTACAAATTATCATTCAAATTTTTAAATTTTACTGTTTAAATTTCAAGCTGCTGTAAATAAAATGAATTGCAATAAAAATTTTAACTGTTTTTTTATTTATCTGTTTTATTGTGTGTTAAATGTACACGATAGCCTATTATTTACGATTGATAATCAAAGTTAAGAGACTCTATTAATCAACCATTAACAACTATCACATGTTTTCCTGTAAGGTAATAATGTTTAACAGGGAAAACATTTTGTAATTTTGTACACAATATTTGCGTGAACGTTACTAAAATATATATATATTTTTTACAATTAAAATTGAATATTTAAAAGGTTGTTTAAAACGTATTGAATGTATGTACTGTACTTTTAAAAATAGAAACCATTATTTAAGCTTATCTCCTTCGAATAATGTCGAATCAGCATCATTATATTCGTTTTAATACAGTTTAAATAATATAATGATACTGATGTATATCTAACTTTCTAATATTCTTATATTTATCTATTGAAGTTATTTTGTTGACGTAATAATAGGAATTTAATCGCTTGATATGCCACAGCATATCTTGTTTAATATTTTGTAATACTTTTTGTTTTTATAAAAATAATTAACAAAGCTTTAATTAGATAATAAGAAAAACAAAGTTTTTACTTTTGTTACACGCACAAGCACACATACATATATATAGGAACTTTAAATTGAAAAAAGTTTATAAATAATTCTGTTAATTATTTTAATATCTAAATATTTCTATAAGTGTATAGCCTAGTTTTATTTTCTAAAAAATATACGAAATGTTAAAATATTTTACTACATAAATTAACTGAAAAAATTTTATAATTATTTTTTATTATTTCTTGAAATTATGTAAGGAATTTTTAAGAAGAATTACTTTCTTTCCGTAAGACATAACACAAGGTAGGAGGTATCGAGTTGTATAATTAAGCCTATAAAATTATAATAGTATATGAATGAAAATATGCCTAAAGGAAGCTTTGTTTATTGTTAAAAATATAAACTATAGGCCTATATACACATGTATGTATAGATATTTAATATGTAATCAATAACATGTAACGTCAGACAAATGTTGAGTAAAGGTTTAGCAGTTTATTCAAAAAAAAGTAATGAAACATTTGTAAGAACTTATGAAATTACATTAATTCTGTAATATCTACGTTCTTGTATATAATATTAATAAATCAATTGTTTAATTTTTATCTCTTTAAGGACGATAATATAATTATTTTTCTCAGAGGAAAGTTAACCACACATATACATAATTTATACTTTCCACAAAATCTTTCTCACTTTTAATTAACTTGACAAAGGCAAAGCTTTCACATTTAAAAATAATTATTTTCAGTTACAACAGATTACGAGTAAATTGAAATAAATATACATAAATTTCAAACTTTCCTACATATAGGGCAGAGATTTGGTAGATGTAAACCTTATGAATATATTATTTAAAAAGATATTGTACAGGAAACATTACTGAAAACTTTTTAAAAATTGCGGAAATTATTGTTTTAATTAAAAATAGCACAGAAATTATTGTTTTAATTAAAAATAGCACAGAAATTATATTTATGACTAGAAAGATGAGAGTTCGTTGTTTCTTGCGTTTAAAGAGATATTTCTCAATCTGAAGCAATGTAATCTAATGATGTCATATATTGAATTGCAGAATTGAACTTGTGGTGAATGTCATTTTACCGTTGGTCACGTAATGTTACTAAAGAAAAATTAACAGTCGGATATTGTTATTTAAATATTTTGTAAAATTCTATTGTTAGTATCCTATAAATAGCCATTTTTCAAGTTCAATAATAAACTGTATGCTATAGCCATATTTTATACAATAATAAAATTAATAATAGCATATTAAATTTTATAGCTTTCTGTAATGCTATATTTTAAGACGAAACACGTTTTGGAAAGTTAACAACATTTTAATTTTAATCATCTAGTCAATTTAAAAGACAATTTTCGAAACTGTAAAATCGTAAACTTGATTTCCTGTTTAAAATTTCATTTGAATGTCTATAAATATTAGTTTTTAAATTACTTAATATAAGTGTAAATGGTTTACATCTTTCATGGCTTACGCTAATGATTTGTTATATGATAAAATATAATCAAAAAGGCATCAAAATTATTTTATTCTGTTAATCTCCCTTTTTAAACGAAGCAAAACTTCCCTTATAAACTTTCTACGAAACCCAAAGGTTACTTTTTTCAATAAACTTCTAACCTTGTCCTATTATCCCTGATTATTGAGTCATTATTATTGACATCTAAAAAAGACCTTGAAATATCCTCGAATAAATGAATATTATTTTTCTCTGCTTGGCTGATTTCTCCAGAATTTTACTGGCTCTTTTACCTTATATAAATAAAAAGGGGAAATTTGTAGGGGTGTAATAATATATAAAGCACTCGCAACTCGCTTATCTATCGACTTCGCAATAGTCGTGATTAGAACAAGTACTGTACATCACAGATTCGAGATGAAGACTTTGGTAAGTTCTCACCTCTTTTAATGATATAAAAACACAAACTTTTCTAATTTCTTCATTTTATTTTTTAGTTTTTTGTACTTTTCTTTGCCATCTTGGCTACAATCGCTTTTGCTGGATTATATCACGGACATTTTTATAAGCCTTACTATTATGGCTATCCCTATTATCGCCATCACTACTACGGTTATCCTTATTACGGATATAAGAACTATTTTGGATTTGGTTATCCCTTTTACGGATATTATAAAAAGCATTGGTGGTAATTATTGTCTACACGCTTACTTCTAAGGTATGCTCATTAAGTTTTAACTATTTAGAGGTAATATTTAAAGTTTTATATAAAGTATATACTATAATGTCTATACTTACATTTTTCAGGATGCAACTGTATTAACGAATTTTTCAACAAGACCTCTTTATCTACAAATTATCATTCAAATTTTTAAATTTTACTGTTTAAATTTCAAGCTGCTGTAAATAAAATGAATTGCAATAAAAATTTTAACTGTTTTTTTATTTATCTGTTTTATTGTGTGTTAAATGTACACGATAGCCTATTATTTACGATTGATAATCAAAGTTAAGAGACTCTATTAATCAACCATTAACAACTATCACATGTTTTCCTGTAAGGTAATAATGTTTAACAGGGAAAACATTTTGTAATTTTGTACACAATATTTGCGTGAACGTTACTAAAATATATATATATTTTTTACAATTATAGTGAATGCTATTAAATAAATAATATTTATGCTTGATAAATCAGAGAATTATTTTGCTTTCGGGAAAATGAGACTGAATTTTTATACAAAAATCTTAATTTTGACTTCAAATTTGAGCACTAGACATACATTACAACAATTTTAAGTGATTTAAATGCTATAATCAGGTTATTCAGAAAGTACTTTCATTTTTAAGCTGAATTTTTAATTTATTTTGGTTTTCTTCTATTTTATGGATAGCATTCTTCAATTGCAACTATAAAAAAAGCTGGCAAAAGCACTTACACAAATTTTCAGACACTCGAACAGAAAGTTAAAGAAACCAAAAAAAGAAATCCGATAATTTTCAATTATAGATTCTAAAAGTTAGAAAAAGGATAAAAGTCTTATTTCGAAATTGAGGTTTTACGAGGTATAAACTTATAAATGACAATAATATTTGTTTTTAATAAGCTAAAAGTCGTACAAGTAAAATTTTCATAATGTCTGACTTCACTCGAGATATCATCTCCTCACTCTCACCTACTCCTTGATTTATTATCTGCAAAATATATCCTCATATGTAAAATATTCCTGTCAAATTTCAAAATATTTGGTTTATAGAATCCTGAGATATAACACAAAATACAGGCTAACACACACATAAATATACATAACCACATATATACAAAATTATGTTGGCTTTTCTTGTTTTTGGAATTAGGGGATCTTAAAAAGTCGAGAAATACAAAAAAAAAAAAAAAACCTGGAGGTTTCATAATACTTTCTCTTTGCTACTTTAACAGCCGGAAAAGTCTCATTTATAATGAAAAGCTTAAAATAATTGTCACTTAATGACATTATAGAGTGCGTTAATAATGGTTTCTCATATAATCATACAGTAAAAGTATAAAAAACTTGCTAAGCACCAATTGAATTTAAAATAAGAAGTAAGAAGTTTGTAAATAAGGGATTTAAGAAATGTCTGTATTTTGTTTTATTTTAATTTTTTGAATCTTAATTTATCGACTTGGAGAAGAAGCCGTATAATAAATTTCACTAAGATTTATGAATATAAATTTTTTTAAATTTGTTTTTTGCTTTCTCTACTTGTAAATCAGTCATCTAAAACCTATGTAGAAAATATTCAAGTGAAAAATATTATTCTCTAATAAATAAAATGAACGATTTTAAAGATTTTATTTATTAATAAAAAAAATCGAAAAATTGATATTCTTATCGGAAAAGAATTGCCAGGAAAGAATAAAAATATAAATTTTTATTTATAGTATTTAACTGGCTGCAAGGACCCGCTTCGCTGGGTTGTTATTTGTGGGCAAAAAGTAACGATAGTGAAGATTAAGATAATTACATTATAGCCAATCTTACCCGTTTTCACAAAATGCAAGAATTAGGTCTCCCCTTTCCAGACGTTTCCAGAGAATTTTTACATGAGCATAAAAATATGTTCGATTTCCCGCAAAAGCGCAAAAAACCGTCTGTAAATCTTGCATGCCGCTTTATATTAACACTTCCTGGTCCCGATTTTATTTCTGAACGTCTCCTGTTCACGTCAAGTCAAACGAACTATTTTCAACGTTTCTGGAACGTTTACGATCGTTCTATAATCGAACCAATATTCAAATTTTATGTTCGAATTTAATTCGAATATTGTTCGAATTAAATTCGAACAAATTCGAACAAAACATTCGAAATAGAAAGCCACTTTCAACCACTTTCAGCCTCATATCTCCCGCACCCTTATAGCTATCG
>NW_019384983.1:0-26290 GCF_000671375.1 Centruroides sculpturatus | reverse complement strand
CATCTTACCGGTAAACTTCGTATAATACGATAGTTGGATTGATATAAAATCTCATATAGCGCCAAACCGTGTTGTAAGGAAGTAGGAACGAATAGAAAAAAAGTGATTTAATTTCAAAAACTAATTGATGTGATGTAATCCTATGTTCTTCAATAACTTTTTGAAATTCTTTTCGATTCTTCCTAGCAATATTATTATCGGCCCTTAAATTCTTACATAATGAAAAACAGTTTTTAAATCTCTCAAATCAATCTTTGCTGGTAAGAAGCTTGTGGTTAAAGGAAGATTTACAATTTATTTGAAATGGTCATACATTTCTAGTACATTTTGTTTAATTACATTCTATAAGAGTCCACTTATTTATTGCTATCGTCATTTTAAACACTAAATTCTTTTTTCATTTTCGCTATTATTTTAGGTCTGAGATGTGCTATCATATTTGTAGAGAAATTGGTGAACTTTCCTCAGCATAACAGAAAAATTAACATAAAAATTAGAACTGCAACAGAACAACGATTTTAATTTTTGTGTTAATTTTTTTATTGTCGGATTATTTTAAATTTTTTGTCACGTATGACAGCTTTTAAGATAATATCAGAGAAACGGTGTTTCTTTTGAATGGTGTTTTTTTTTTTTTATTTACAATACTTTTACTTAGGTGTAATTTATGGGATTTAATTTACAACAAAGAAATTAGTGATTTACAACAAAATTTTTAGTGATATATTCTCAGAAAATTTTAATCAAATAAAACCTAAAATAACCTTATAAAAATCTTTAAAATTACGAATTGAACGGTTTGGAGTCAATTATTAATAGATTCAAACAAGCACAAGTTCAATAGCATAGAAGCTAGCGTGGGGATTTCCCAACGAAATAAAATACGTGATTTCTTCATAATTTTTTATTTTTGCGTAACGGTTAGTGAATTAACTACGGGGATTTACCATAAAGAATGGAAACATTAATTCAGCATTATAAGATTTTCTCAAAATCCTATTATGTTAACTGTAATTTTTTAAACTAAACACAGAAACTATTAGTAGAAAAAGTACTATTTTAATGGAAAATTTGCTCAGTTCTTTAATCGTGTTAAAGTGAAGCATAATTATTTGCCATATAAAAATATTCAAATAATTTAATAACTTGTATCATAATGTGACTGAAAGCAGAACGTGACTGGCATCTATATATTAATACATTCGCACGAAAGTAAATCATCAATTTTTAAACATGACAGAGAACAGAGAACAAAAGCACGTGCTTATTATCTTAAATTTTTATAAATAAATAAAATAAAACAAGAATATAACACAAAAATAAATAAGAATAATATTTTGTTTCGAAACAGAGCTTCAATATAACTGATAAATAAAAATTTTATTTATTACAAAAATATAAAATATTTTATATAAGAATAAATCTATAATAGAAAAAAATCCAGCAACGAGTTGTTTAACTTTCCCGGCAACATTTAAAACCGCGTGTGACGCTATCTGTTATGATATTTTATTTTAAAACTTTTTACATTTTTAACAATTATAAAATGGCAAAAAGCTTAATTTTAAGGGTAGAGATGAGTTTTACATATAGGCCTATATATATATAATGTAAATGGTAATAACGAGTAAAATCGTCATTATGTCAGACCCTTCTGGAGGTATACATGATCCCTTTAATTCCCCATTCTCTCGACCTTTACTCACCAAAATTTAATACCATCAATCCCCCTAATAAATAAACCTCTCTGAAAATTTTCAGAAATTTTCCACTAAAAATACAGGAGTTATTAAGCTTCAAAGTAGGTGAACAAAATCGTGCTCCCCCCACACACTATCAGAATTTTACATACATACAGAAATTACTCCCGAACTTTTTACATTTTTCGACGTTTCGAGGTCCCCTGGGTCCAAAAATGTAAGTCTTTGAGGGTCATTTTTGAGCGATCGCCATACTTTTCCTCTGTAAATAAGAGCCGAGAAAGTAGCAAGTAGAGAAATTACTAAAAGTATGTTTTGTATAAGAATATTTTCGATATCTAAATCTTATGTGAAAAACTTGACTCATTTCTTAAAGAATTTGTTCAGAATTTCCCTATTCTAAAACCACGAATCGGTCGTAAAGTAAACAAGGTCTTATGAAACGGGTCACGGTCGAACAGGAGGTGAATGTCTCTACTTGATCAAAAGATTTTTAAAGTCCAACCACTCCTTTATCCTTGAAGAACTGCATACTTTCTCTCCTTATTTATAGAAATATAAAAAGATTGATAAAATTATACACTTTAAGGTTAAAGATGGACAAGGAAAGCAATAAATTTATAATAATAAAAAAGATTGTAATTTGTAAACTAAATTAAAAAATTAATAAAAATTAAATTCTTACATCAAACTAACAAAAAGCTATTTTTTGTGTTATTTATATTTTATCCATCACTTGAATTTTATGAATTATTTTGTATTTTATCTTAATACATTAATATGGAAATTATATTTTAAAAATTCCTTTTATATTTTAATCTTATTAAAGGGAATATAACCATAAAATTTCCAGTAATTTATTTTAAAATTCAAAAAATATTTATATTTGTATAATTAAATTAATGAAACATCTTTTATTTGCATTTTAATGTAGTTAAGTGTAGTAAAATAACGATTTTATATTTTAAATATTTGATTAATTAGTTTATTTTTTAATTCAAAAAACCTCAATATCCTTGTAAAGTTATTTTAATAATTAAATTAGATCGAGTAGTTATTCATTCGTTGACAATTGTTTGTTACGGTGCTTATAAGATCAACCTCGAGTTTCTTGAACTTCCAGTCCTTTCGTTTAAAGATGAAATAAATTTATAATTTTTCACTCCACCCAACTTACTATGACCTCGCTCTCACCCACTTTCACCTACTTTAATTTTAATTTTCTTAATTAATAATATTCTTTTATTATATCTAAAAATTATTTTTGATTTTTATCTGAAAAAATTATTGTAATTTGTAGAAAAAAAAATAATAAATATAATTTAATTTAGGATAATTTTTTAAAAGTAAATAAAAGAAAATTATGTAGATCGAAAAAGAAATGTTCTTTAGAATAAAGGTTTAACAACGGGGGATATTCGTGTATGTGGAAATTTCTCATACAAAATTAGAAAGATTACTTATTCCAGGAATAAAGTTAATGCAGATTTTAGAACTTAATTAACGTTTTTTTTTCTAAAGAAAAAATTTCCGTTAGATTTACTTTTAGAATGAATTTTCCCGTGTCTTTACTAATAATTACTTTGTCTAAATTTCAATGGACCTATTAATGCAATAATTAATACATACACTTGCGCTGCTTAAAAATGTTACACAAATTAATTTTTGTAGTAGGCCCTATATATTGGTATATTTTAATATACCGATATTTAGAAAATAAATTTATTAACTTATATATTTATTTACTAAAACATTTTATTGTCGTAAGTAGAATGAACCTAAAACATTTTTGCCACATGAAATGTATTTTTTGACCCCATTTTTTGTTCAAAAAAATTATAAAGTATCGTAAAGATTTAACAAATAATTTTAAAACAATAATGTTTATTAATAGGCTATTTGTCCTTTTAACATTTATTTAAGAAACAAGTGATCAAAATAATTAAAATTTTATGATTATAGCTTTTATACACATTTCGACGTGATTAATTAAGAAACGTTTATATTTTTTACACATAAATTATTTAAAATTATGAAGGGAAATGAAAAATAAATTTTATTTTTTCGTTTGACATAATTTAATACATGAACGTAATAAAAATATAAATTAAAAGTGTCAATTTGCCAATTGTTTACAATCGTTCCTATATGTGCGGAAAGTGGCAATGAGGTTAGCCAACATGGTCTTAGAAGTGTTTATTAATCAATTAAACAAATTGAAGAAAAATTTGAATAATTCTGTTTTTTCGATAGTTTTTAAATCCATTGCTTGCAACAATTTTTAAACTTTTATTAAAAATATAAAAGTTGTAGATGCGAAGTTAATAA
The DNA here is from genome assembly GCF_000671375.1 of Centruroides sculpturatus. Lineage (NCBI taxonomy): Eukaryota > Metazoa > Arthropoda > Arachnida > Scorpiones > Buthidae > Centruroides > Centruroides sculpturatus. Next base: position 22,262 of record NW_019384983.1, on the reverse strand, counting down.
AGAAATATTTAAAGCATTTAATAGTAAGTAATGTATTGAATTTATCATAATAACTTATTTTTCTATAAAATGTTTTAAAAATAAATAAATAACACCGTACACAAATCGTAAATAACGTAAATAAAACCGCAATTTAAAAATAATAATTAGTAAGCGATAACAAACACGTTTACGTATTTGTACTAGCGTTTATAAAATCGTTTAATTGTTTAATAATTCAACAGAAGCATTTTTGAATGAAATGTTATTTTATTATAATAATATTAGTTTCGTTACACTCTCCAGAAATGTAATCAATTCGGTGGCTTTGCAGGAACGAGATTTTGTCGCTGAAAGATAAAGAAAATACACGTGTTATACATATACAAGTAACATAACTTTTTACATTTTAAATTTAATTGGAACTCGAACTCTGCTCACCTGATCATCACCAGTATTTTCCAAATGCTCCATACGCTCCATAACGGTATGGGGCACCAAAACCGTAGTGTCCTAATCCGTACCCATAATGTCCTAATCCATAACCGTATCCGTATCCACGATAAGCTCCGTAATATCCTGGATAACCCGCATAATAACCGCCATAACCAGCGTAAGGAGCTAAGTATCCTGCCATGGCCATTGCCAAAAGAGCAAACAAAACGATCTGAAAAAATGTTAAGGTATTTAAGATAAATTTTACTATAAAGTAGTATAAGATTTTGATATTGTCTCTACTTACCAGAGTCTTCATGTTTGTTCGATTGTTCACTTGTTAGACTGAGCAACTGATGGTCGATGATGAATTTTCGTAGCTTTATATACTCACTTCTCCGTCCTTGTATACGTGAATTACCGGTCCTATTGTTTGCACCGGTGAACCTTGACACTTGTATCTTTGTACCGTGTACCACTTTACACGGGTGCCTCCCTCTAGAAGTTCGAAACTTGTCCATTGGTAAAAGCAAAATTAGACCTTGGAGTTTGTAAACAAAAGTCACGTTTGTTTCGGAAAGACAATCTGAATAAAACAATTTTATTGAATACGATAGATTTCTATTTCTTTATTTTTTCTTTTAATAATATTTCTATGTTTCTACTATTGTTTCACTCTATAACGTGCTACACTTAATTTTAATTAGCGTGTGATTTCTTTATTTCTTTATTTTTTCGTTATTTTAGCATTTTGGATTTCTTTATTTTATATTTGGATTTCTTTATTTCTTTATTTTTTCTTTATTTTTGGATTTTTTCTTTATTTTTGGATTTTGGATTTCTTTATTTTATACAGTGGTACCTCAGGTTACGAACGCCCCAGCATACGAAATTTTCAGGATACGACATGAAATTCGAACATATTTTTGCTCCACGATACGAACAAAAACTCAACATACGACGTTACNAATTTGATAGTTTAAACTTCGAAATCCGTTCCATGAAAGCCGAAATCAACAAAATGAACGAAGAAAATTTAAAGCTCAAGGAACAGTTGACAGATATGTGTAAAAAAGTACGTTTATTAGAAGAAAGAACAGATTCGCACAGCAAGTTAAAAGGTATGATGGATTTTGAAATTGATAAAATGTTAAATGAGAAAACTAAGAAGAATTTAATTATATTTAATTTTCCATTTAAAACCTCGGAATATGTAGAAGAATTTAAAAAATTTATAAAAAAAGTTATAAAGAATTAAAATAGTATAGTAAAATTTTATTATATTTAAATGCATTATATTATTATATAATATTCATATCTTAAGTTCTAAATAGCATTAATTCAAAGCGATGAAATGAAGATGTTCAATTACAAAAGTATAAAATAAAAGAAAATTTAATTATAATACATATATAATAAATATAATAAGATATTTATGTTTGTGTATGTTAAAGCTTAAAACATACAAAACTGAGATACTAATGTTTAAAGATTGAAATGTGCTGGCATTTAAAAATAAGGATAAGGGAGATAAAAACTAAAATAAAAGATTAAAGATCAAATAATAGACTATAAATAAATAAAATATTTACTTATAAAAAGTATAAATTTTAATACTTTATAATATTGATATTTAATATAAATTTATATCGTATTTTCTCTAATTACGCCTATATAAAAGATATAAAATATGACTGTAAACTGTATAATATAAACTGGATTATTTAATCATATAATTATATAATTATTAAATTTGGCTATTATAACCATTACATGGGTTATTTTTAAAAAGAATCTGACAAAAATATATTTTGCTAATTCAATTAAATATATAAAATAATGAATTTAAAATTGAAATTTTTGACTTGAAGATATTTTCCAATTAATAATTGATAAGTCTAGCTGTAAACACGTAAATTGATTAACTTTTTCTGAGCTGGTTTTTCACGTAAATGTAAAAGATCCTCGTAAAAATAAATGAGGATACCTGAAAAAACAAAGAGGGTCCACCTAAAAGAGCGTGTGAAAAGTGCTGTGGGTGGATTTAAGAAGACAAGTCCAAGGTAAACGACTTAAAAACTGTGAGAACACCATTAGGACATTACACTTTATATATGGAATAAAATATGATTTTAGTGAGAATGAGGTGAAGCATGCTTAAATTTATGAATTTAGTTAATAAACTTTTCTAAATAAGTTCTTTTTCCACATATAAACATTATTATATTTCAAAAATTCAGCTAAATGTGCATAACAAAGCCAGATTATTTTTTCTTAAAGTTTAAGACATTTTCAAAGAATGAAAATTACTTATTCATGTTAAAAACTGATACGCTTATTAATATTGATAACTAATATTTGTAAGCTCATTCTGATATTAATATTAAAATTTTTAATTTTTATAAAAGATAAAGCAATATAATTTAAAATGATGACATTTTTACTGATTTTTGTCTCAAATTGCGAAATTCCTTGATAAAACAATAGTCTATTGTCTTTTTTTCAAGAAATCATAAAAATCAACTATTGTTTGTTTTCTCACCTTTACTTACAGAAGTTAAGGTGAGAAAACAAATCTATTGTCTTTTTTTCAAGAAATCATAAAAATCAACTATTGTTTGTTTTCTCACCTTAACTTCTGTAAGTAATTATCATCATACCTTGTAACATTCTACAATTACAATCTATTTTATTTCTCTGTCATGTAAAACTTTTTCACCTTAAATATTCGGATTTAAAGTTATTTTAATGCTATATGTAACATTATAAAATGGTTTATTTTTCTTCCAATTAAGATTTGAAAAAGTGTAATTTGATAACTTTCATAAAGTCCGTTTGTATAATATTCAATGTAATACGTAAAACTTTATAAACATTTTACAAATTTCGGTTTATACTTTAAAATATATATTGAAACTTACGTTAAAAATTCAAGACATTTAGAGCAGAAAAAGTAAAATATAATAAAATTTTTATATTTTATTTATTATTTTATTTCAAAAAAATTGAATTTATAGTTTTCATTTATATAATAAAACTTGTTTTATTAAATTAAATATTCTATAAATTAATAGTTTTTATCTGATTTAAATTTGATATAAACTGAGAGAATAACTTTTAATGTTTAGTTTATTAATAGAATTTGCTAATGGGAAACATGTTAGAGTTTGATTAAAATTAGTTTTATATTGTTTAAAAATAGGAAAAGATAGTTTTCTAGGAAAGGAGTAAAAGTGGTAAGTTCATTTTATTGTATTGCTGTTTGATAAAGATCATTCGTTACATAAATGAACTGGAGAGGTGCTGAAATTAATTATTTTTCTTTTCATTTTTATAAATATATAACAGTTTATTTACATTTAATTTATCTTTAAAATTTATTACTGTTTGTTTTAATAAAATTATATTTGATGATTAATTGTAATTAAATGTAAAAGAATTGATTACTTTCAGCATTAAGAATTAATTTATCCATGACAAACAGATCATACAGTAAAAATATCGATTCTAAATGTTTTTTTAAGATTTAATTTTAAACACAAATTTTTCTCGTAAATTGGGAAAAACATATTACTATTTGCGCGAATCCTACTGATATAAATATACGCAAATATAACAGATTCTCTCTTTTACTACTTAATGGAGTTTATGAGAAATCGTCGCTAAGCGTACTGTCATATTTTTCACATATCAGCATCATAAAATAAATTAATTTATTGGAAATACAAATTTAACTATATAATGTTGCACAAAATTGACAAACAAAAAAAAAACCTAAATAATTTTAATGATTTTAATGTATAGTTTTGATATTTATTTTTTATTCTTTATATTTTAATAATTACCTAAAATTTGAGTCGTTACATTATTCTGAAGATGCTTATTATTTTAACATTGTATTAGGGAGAGTCAAATGAAAGTGGGCCTATGTAACTTATTAACAAACTGTTACCTGTAAGTTAAAAGTAATGACCATTAACATTGAAACATTTGTCTCATTGGATAACGAGCTTGGCGAATCCGTGCTCGTAGAAGACCTTTAGTTTCTGCTTTAGAAAGTCTGTGACCACCTCTTGCACCTCTACGTAAAAACAAGCCTGTAACCGATAAATCACCGAATGTACGAAAGTCGCATGGTGAAAGTACGGATTGTAAATTGGTGCTGCAGAATTTTATATTCGAGGTTCTTAAGCTTGTTACAAATCACATTGGCAATGTATAGTCTCGCAAGAGGATCACACCATCTAGCAACAAGCTTCTGCGCTCAGTAGCGGATCCGGAAATCTTTCCAAGGATGTAGAAAGGAAACAATACTCCATACAAAATTTTTTTACTACCCGAGATATTTGATTTTACTCCAGAAAAATCCCAGAAACGGGTGCAGCTGCGCCCTGCGCACCTCTAAATCCGTCCCTATTTGCATTTATTCTTGATTGCTGTGTGAAGTCGTTGCAAAGTTTCACACTGTAGTACGGACCTTTCATCCTTAAACTTTGTGTTTAATGAATTATTGAAGAAGCACCTGAAGGGTCTCAATTTTTCCTTGAGTGCAGAGAAGCAGAAATCAAGAACCATGAGCATGGAATCACGACGCTCGTTACCCAGTGAGACAATGCTAATTATTATTACTTTTAACTTACAAGTAACAGCTTGCAAACAAATTATATTTGACTACCATTAGGCGAGTCAAATGAAAATGAGCCAATTAATTAATTAAAATGAATGTCAGTTTGTGATTTAATCTTATTAAAATTGAATGTAAGAACCTATTAACAACTAGTTTGTTAAATATATATTTTTTGATACGGTAACTTTATTCCTTTAAGTCTACTGTTAAAGAATTTACATTTTGTGAGTATTTAAAGCAGTGGTTTTCAACCGGTGTACGCGGCATATTAGGATGCAGCAACGACTTCACGAGTACCGCGAAATATAGTACCGAGCAACACCACAGCACTTCTTACATGTATGCTAACAACTTCATTGATAAAGAAATATTAGTGTCACAAAAAAAATTAGGAATTGGGAATGCTGTTATTAGAAAAAAGTTGAAAAACATTGATTTAGTTACAAGTAGAGAAGGTTGTCGATATGCTCACAACTATATTCCTTCATAATTTTATTTCAATTTATTCTTAGTAGGCCTACATCTTCAAGAGATCTTGACTGTCGTACGTTGCATATTGTTTTAACATACCCATAAGATATGTTATATCCTCTATAAGCAGAATTCGACATGCTTTTAAGGTTTCTCCGGTTACCTAACTATTTTATAATCACAAAATTATTAGTAGTATTATACAATCAATAACAATTAAACATCATTATATCTCCATCGGTTAAAAATGAAAACAGACAAGAGATGCAAGTAAGATTTGAAGATATAGAAGCATTGAAAGTCATACAACGTATTCATATAGTATGAATACGCTGTAGGAATTATAAGTTACAACTTCTTAACTTTTACGTAATATGTACTACTTCTTTCTTTTTTAATTCTGTTCTGATAGATTTTTACAAGTAATTTTCTTTCTTATCAGTTTGTTTCTTTACGAAGCATTTTGATTTAAAAATTTTCAGTTTTCAAATCTTTTCACTTCAAATTCTGCTTCAGATGAATAAGTCATAATTGATAGTNATGACTGTCCCCTCCACAACTCCACCGAAGAAGGCCTCTCTCGAATCATTGGTTTACGCGGAAAATAAAAAGGTCCGATACTTTTTGAACAGACCTTGTATAAGGTGTAATTATGTATTTGCTTATTATGTAAACCGTTAATTATTTGAGTGTTGGAAATAAAGTTGTCTAAAAATATAAATTGTTATAACTTTTAAAGGTTTTATATTGCTAGGTCGATACATTATAATATTATATTGGTTGTTACATAAAAGCATTCGTATTTTGGCAAATTTACAAGTTTTAACTTTCGTGTTGCGCATCAAAATTTATTAAAAATTTTCAATGATTTTTTTACAGTTTACATTTAAAATTAGTTTTATTAATAGAGAATAATTTGATATATATATTTAGCAAATTATTCTTCATTAATAAAACTAATTTAGTGAACGTTTAAAAAAGCTTTTAAAAATTAATTAAGGATTTTATAATATATATATATATATATAGGCTATATATTTGTATAATACGATATTTTTAGAAAAATTTTGACTATTTTATTACGTGATTTTCATTCTAATATTTCAATCAACTTGTTTCTGCTAATGAATTCAAATACTTGTTTAAAATCTACGGAGCAAAGTAGACATTTCTACTGTATTCCCAGAAATATTTCGCTATTCTTTGAATTGTAAATATTGAATCGTTTATTGTCTTATCTGAATCCAAATTTTGTAATTCTTAATTACTGTGTATTCAACTATTTCTCTAAGCAACTATTCCAATTTGAATGCTGTTCCTTTCTTGTCATATTTTGTGTTTCAATCTAAAATCAAAATTTAAAATTGTGTGTTTTTAATTTAATAATTTCTATTTGATATTTTTAATAAAATAAAAAGGAATAATAAGTTAATAGAGGAGGTTAGTAAATTAAATCTAGTTTTGGCACAAGCCTCTTACCAAAACAAGATAAGATTCATTAGTTTGACTCATCATATGGGATAGAAATCATGTTCTGTCATGAATTCGACACGAATTTAGAAAATCCTTACTCAAATACTTTTATCACATAATTAATTTATTTTTATTTTTACACTTTTCATCTCGTGTCTTTAACAAGCCTATCGTGAATTTAGTCAGACCCAAAATGGAACAGCAGAGTGGTGCCCGACATATCGGGGTCAAATGACTCCCGAAAATTCCTATGGTTTTACGACGTGGATTGTATTCCGGATCCCCAAGTTTAAATTTTATCTGGAACCGACGTTTTAACTGCCTCGGCCATTTGACGGTTAGCATTAACAAAATTTCAATAGTTTGACTTCACTGAAAGTAACTTTGCGAATGACCTGTTTGCTGTTATTATCGTAATACTTAATAAAGTATGTGGCAAATCCGAAAAGATTAGATCCACTGTTCTACAACACAAAATAAACTTCATCTGTCAGTATTTATAAATATTAATATTTCTCGACATGTTCTAAAATTCTCTATATTATCGATGTATGTATTAAATCTGTTTTTACTTCTTTCCAATTTGGTTTTTCTTTTAACTTATTTTCATTTCAAGTACAGTACTTTACTTCTAATGTTGCTTTCATCTATTTACCCCTGAAACTCGTCTATTGATTTGGCTATTGATATGTCGAATATCTTATATTATTTATAATTGTTTTAAAATTTTCTGTACATACGTTTATTTACAATGTTATGTTATGTATGCTAATAATTATTGATTGTGAGAATAATTGAAACGAAGTGAGGAAGCGAGTATCTCTGACGAACATCTTATCAATTTGGTATCAGAATTGCTCTTGAATTTGATGATCTTTTGATTTTGTTTAATTAAATTTTATTATTATTAATTTATTTTTTTGTTGTTGAAATCCATGCTTTGTATCCATTCTAGACGCTTGGGACTTTTTATATTGTTTATTGATTTTAGCCGGTTATCTTAAATTTAGATGTACTGTACTATAGTCTATGCAAATTTTATAAAAACATCAGGTAAGGTGTAGACGTATTGAATTACTTTTATGGCAAAAAAGAAATATTGTCTATTATTGCAAGGTTGTTTTCCTTGAAAAACTCTAATAAGATTTCTTCAGTATCATATACTTCTTCAAATCCGAATTTTCATATTTTATCATTTTTTCATTACTTAATAATGCTTAATATTTTTTAAAAATCTTATTTATAAAAACGTAAATGTGAATGTATTTTTTAAAATTAATGTTTCCATTTGATTACAAAAGTTTTTAATTTCTTACTTGTTTATGATTTGAATAATTTTACTATTTATTCCTTTCTACTTCATTTTTATTCCGTGATATAATTAATGCCTTATTTTTTCCAGATTAATGAATTTCTAATAGCCATATAATATTCCATTTTATTTTCATTGTTTTCTTGAAAGAGTTTTAGTTTAATATATTTGATATACTGTATTATGCACTCAACAAAACTGAATTGTCATCTAGTTTATGTCTGTCTGATTGTCGGCTTTTTCGTATACTGAAACATTGATTTAAACATCTTTCTTTCACATAATAATAGAGATGATTGACAAGAATAGTTATTGTTATAGAATATCTTCCATGATAAGATCCTTTTCAGATTTCAACCTTGGAATGTAGATTCATTAGCGTCTTCCGGGAGAAGCACGAAGAAACAAAATTATGTTTCCTCATATTGTATGTATTTAAATAATATATACGTTTAAACTAAATTATTGTAAACTATTATAAGTTAAAAAAATTGGCTATAAAAACATTCATAAAGCTAATATATTTAAAATATAATTTTTGTCGTTTTTATTTTTATATTTTACATTAAATGAATAAATTTTTCATATTCTTTTCGCTAAATTAAAACTGTTAATTAAAGTAAAATTTAATTTAAAACTGGAAAATTTTCTAAATTTTTTTTAGTATATATCTATAAGAATTGTGTGAACCGAAATATATAAATTCATTTATTTATTTTATGATTCATAGATAATTACTTAAATGTATGCACTGATGTACGGTACATCGGTGTATTTCTATGTATCCGCAAGAATTTAATTTAACATTTGAATATGAAACTGATCCTGTCACTATCTATATTCATGATAAATAAATATATAAATAAAGTTATTAATAACCTTAGATTATATTGGAAATTCATTTATTTGATTCTTTAAGAAATTAATTAATATTTTTGGTATTTTAAATTATTGTGTTACTCTGGCTATAATTTATTAAGTTTAATTTTAGTTCAGTAAAAAATAAATTTTGATATTTCAGTCATTTTCGATTATTTTAAAGTATAATTTTAAAAAGTGTACATGTTATATGTTTAATATTATTATAAAATCTCGTTTAAAAAGATTTATTCGCCACGGTTCAATTTCTTAAAATATAAAATAAAAGCTGAGAAAACATATATTTTTAAAGTGTAAAACTTTTTATTTACAGTTTTTTAAGAAGAATTACAGAAAACTAGAAATATTATAGCGAAGGAAATCATGGAGAGTAGAAATTTTCAGAAGTTGAAGAAGGGAAACTCGAAATTCACTGCAGGATCTGCAATTTAAAAAAGAAAATTGTATGAGTTTTGAAAAATACATTTAACATATGCAATTCAAACATTAAATATTTCAAACTTACCTTTCAGAGTTACTATTAATTTACCAGAGATATCTGCCATAGTGACCATAGCTGTAAGGATAGCCATAAGCACCGTAGTGGCCAAGACCGCCGTAATAGCCTCCATAAAGACCACGGTATCCACCATAGTATCCTGGATAATATCCAGAGTATAAGCCAGCCATGGCTACGGCAATAAGGGCGAAGAGGAAGATAGCAAGCTGCAAAACGTTAAAATTTTTCATCGACGTACTAAAAAAATTAATTTTAAGAACTACAAAAGTAGTTTGCAGTCTATTAGAGAAATTCGTATAAGTAAAATATGAATTGCATACTTACCACAGTTTTCATTTTGATTCGATTGCTTAGTGAAGTTCACAAGCTACTGAAGATCGAAGCAAATCCTAGCCCTTTTATAGGACCGAAACGACCTTGGTAACCTCTTGTGAAAGGCTAAGATCATGTAAGGAGATCGGACGATGCGGGGAATCCGTTATAAGGGCGGGGCGATGATCTTATAGAATCGATCTAACGAAGGCTTGGCGACCTTGGTACAGAAAACAGACTGGTCCAAGGTAGCCGATGGTGAAAAAATACCACGTGTTAACCTGGATTGTCACGAGATATGAGTTAATCGAACGCAGAGGAAGAAAGTCGATACATCTTCCATTGTCTTTTCTTCGTTATATTTTTAATGGGCGTGGGATATTTAACCTAATTTCATAAGAAGAAAAATTTCCTATTCTTATATTGATACTTTTTTTAGGCATGATATGCTTCAAACATGAGATTAATAGCTTCAAATCTTTTGTTTCGTAAAGTCATTTATCTCTAAGTTATTTTTATTAGTTATGTCTATGTTTAAGACATCTGAGCGATGTTAAGGGGGTGTTTTTTATAGTTCTATTAAATCTGCGCATTGATACGCTGGGAAAAAACATTTTGGTAGAAAATAAACTGTATAAAAAATTGGTTGATAGGAAGGAGGAATGTACAGAACACTTATCTACGTATAAGCCGTTATCGCTAGAGTGTGTCACCGTTTCTCCTCTCACAGAATACAATCACTTCTTCCTAGTTTCTATCTCCAGTTATAGACAAGACCAGAGATTTACTATAAATTCTTATATCTACACCTATATCATTACTTTTGGACTCCGTTGAGAAAAGGAAGTTGCCTGCAGGTTTTTGGAAAACTCTTCGTTTCGAACGAATAGAAGTGAGACAGAAAATAAGAACTTTGCTGAGTTGTACTCAGACGGACGAGTTCTATATCCAGGCTTCACTTCTTTTTCCCAGCTTCGCTCTATATAGCTTGGAATCTAGAGCTGGGAGTTGGATGGAGGGGAGGAGAATCGATGCCAGCAGCTTACGACGGCCAAAGGTGGAATTACAAAGGATCAAGAGAGACTTTGGAGCGAGCTCCGAGCTGTCTGCTGCGGCCTGGGATTGGAAGAGTCCTTCTCTTTATTCCCGTTCGGAAATATCGAAAAACGATTTCCGGTGTCGGTCCGAGTAAGCTCCATCCCTCTTGGGGGTTCCGACTGGTGAAATGGACCCTGGGGTCCCGATGGGTCCGAAGACCTTTTTCGCCTAACGTCCCCCTCAGGAATTGGTGTTACTTAGTAGTGAAGCAACTGCGAAAGTTTTTCGAGCTCCTTTTCCTTCTTCTTCTTCCTCCTCCTCCACCTCCTCTTCCTACTCCTTTTTTTCAAAATAAAAAAAAAAGAAAAAACTTTTAAAAGAAATTGAAAAAAAAGTCTGATTCTTCCTTTTGTTTTGATTTCCAAAACTCAATTCAGTTTGAACACCATTCAGATCAAACCTTACACTCAGGGGTTTAGACGTAACCCCCTTTTACCTCTATTGTANTAGAGACAATAAAAAAAAATCACTTAAAAATGTATTTAAAGTATTGTACATTCCCTAATAAGATTAGTAACAAGTGTATAACAAACTCGGTTTTTTTACTTTATTCTGTTTTTGTTTTATTAGATAAAATGTATTTATACACCTTAAAAAATCCGTTGTAACCATCATTATATTGTCAGAAAAAATGGGGAAAATGTTAAAAAAAATTTAATGGCATTCCAATTGTATCCTTGATTATTCATTTTAAAACAAGATTATAGTTATTAATCATCTTGATCTCTTCATGGGAATTTCCTATGAATCAATTTACAATCTGGATTTTGGCCAAATTATAATATTAAATTAGTTTATTATCAAATCTTTTATGTTAATTAAAACATGTTAATTACTCTTTTCTCTTCCATAAACTTGTTTTAGCCAGTCTAGAAAATGAAATTTGGCCAAGAGTGCAACGAATCAAGCTTCCAATAGGAAATATTAAATTACCTTTGTTTTTCTAGGTTTTTTTTAAATTTTTGTTTGACTATGAGTTTGTTGAACGCATTTATTCAGAACTGTCCTTCCACTTTCGGGCCTGAGGCGCTAAGCTCTTCTCTCGCAGACTGCTATAAAGATACCAAAGCCGAAAAGAAAAGGGGGAAAGACAGTAGTATCAATTTCTTTTCCCTGCTATTATATATAACAGAAGGAAAGTATGGCGATCGGTCAAAGACCACCCAAGATTTTTACATTTTTGGACTTGGGAACCTTGAAACATCGAGAAATGCAAAAATCGGGGTTTTCTATATGTATGGATGTTAGTGTGTGTGTATGGAGAACGTTTTTTTAATTCACTTTCTTTGAAGCTTAACAACTCTTGTGTTTTTTGTCGAAAATTTCTGAAATTTTGCATGGTGGTTTGTGGTTTGTGTATTAGGAGATTGATACCATTAAATTTTGGTGATAAAAGGTCGACGGGGTGGTGAGATAAAAAGGAGTCATGTGTCATATCTCGAGTAGGGTCGGAGTTAATGACGATTTTGCTACTTATTAGCATTTACAATTCTTTATAAAACCCATCCTTATCTTCAAAGTTAAGCATTTTGCCATTTTATAATAATTAAAAATATAAAGAGGGTTTTTAAAATAATATATCATAACAGATGGCGCCATACACGCCGTTTTAAATGTTGCCGGTAAAGTTAAGCAACTCGTTGCTGGGTTTTTTTTTATTAGATTGTTTTTGTTTATATATTTTTTTATTTGTAATAATTGCGTGTATTGTTGTAAAAATTACTTCTTTAATTTTTTTAATACAATAATACTTATAAAATGTCACATCATCTTTACATATGATAAAAATACTGTCAGGGTAAGTGAGGATGCGCTAGACCAACCATTACTCGAGTGGATAAAACCATTGAACAGTCGCGAGTTCGCGCCTAACAATGGGCTGGCCACGTTCAGTTTTTCGGATTTTCTTCAAGTGTCTAACAACTAAATAGGGGCTAGTTTCCTATAAAAAGTTTTCCCGAGAAGCGCACGTCTTTGACAGATCGCCGTATGTTGCATTGTCTTGTTCCATCGATACAGTCCATGGAGATGTGAAAAACAGGAGCCCCTAATCTAGGAATCACCGATCGATAGAGCACAAAACGTTTGATATTTTAATTAGAAATGATATAATTTTGTTATTGGTTGCCATAGAAATATGGAAATCTGCACACAATATTACGAAAGGAAATATTTGGTGTGGCTCGTGTCCTGATTTGGCTTACTCATTGTAGTGCGGTTTAATATTTTATTTCAAGTAAGTAAGAGGGACTTCAATTTCTTCTGAAGTCTGGGCCCCAAGTACATTTGCACAATCATGTATCATTGCAATTTTTTCGTAATAAAATTCGTGTTCTTTTTGCCAAAATTAACTTTATTGGGAACTCTATACGTTGAGCCTTAAATATGGAGCACGAGGTTCGCGCTTCATGCACATGCACTAAATCGGTCTTCAATTTATTATACAAAATCAAATATATACAGTATGTACAGTACATATAAATTTTTTTGGAAAACGCACGAAATTTAAGTTAACGTTTAACTTTAACGGTTTAGCTTTATAAGGCGCGAAACCTTGACCCTCATCTGTTTATCTTGAAACAGGTTGTGACGTATTTCAAAATGTTCTTTCGTCAACGCGTTACCTGTTTGACGTCATCAAACTATAAAACTTAAATAATGAAGTAGTTGTATGTTAGATAGTAGTCTGATAAATTATTTTTTTAAAGGGGAATTTAAAGTTTCATCTAATCTTTCGTTAAAAAATATGGTAAAGTTTTCTACTCTAGAATATATTTTTGACTTTTTGTCTGAAGTATAAAATAAACTCATGAGGAATTTTATAAAACAAAAAAAAAACTAAAAATATTAAAAGATAGAACAAAGATTTTTATTTATCAATTTAAGAAACATTTTACAGGAAAATTTTAAAGAAATTCGTAGAAACAATGTCAGAGCAGGATCTGAAATGGTAAAAGATCAAACTTAATAATTTTTATGGATAATTTACGATAATTTTAAATAAATTTTGATATACTTACGGTATTTTTATCAGAGCCTTTACCAATAATAACCACCATAACCTCTGTGGTATGGATATCCTCCCCAGTGACCTCCATACAATCCACGCCCATATCCATAACCTCCATACAATCCACGTCCGTAATATCCTGAATGTCCATAACCTCCATAGAGACCACGACCATAATATCCTGGATATCCGTAATATCCGGAATAATAATCTCCAATATAAGCAGATGCAGTGATAGCAACAAAAGCAAGCAAGATAAGCGCAGTCTACAATCAAATAGTTATACAAAATATGAATTCTGCAATGTAAAATACTTCTAAGAACAAAATAAAGAACTTACAACAGTTTTCATCTTTATGGTTTTGTAAGATTTGCAAACTACTGTCATTCGAAGAGGATGTTTGGTTTATATAGGATTTGACAGACCTTGCAATTTATGCATTGACAAAACTAATTGGCTTGTTAAGAGACAACACACACAATAAATAAGATTAATCATTTTAAGTAACGTGATGATTTTTAACAAAAATCGAAAAAATCGAATTAATGAAATAAACCGACCTTGGTACATAAAGTAAACTGGTACAAAGAGCAGAAAAAACGAGTAAAGTACCACGTTCCGACACGAATTTACTATAACGATGATCGGTTCGAAAGAATATTAAAATCTTAAAGAAGATTAATGTTAAAAGTTAAAGAAGATTAATTTTAAATATGATTAATGCGAAAAATTATGTTTTATATGCAATAAACGTAATATAATTTCCTTTAAAAGATGTTTTTAGAGAGTAATTGCGTTGCATATTGCGAATCGTTAAAACATATTTTGATAGATTACAGCAATGTAAATAAATATAAAATTTTCATTTATGCTGACGATTTTTATTTGTTTCATCATATATAAATTTGTGTTTCGTTTTTATTTAAAGTTTAAAAAAATAAAAATTTATTGAGTTTTTAAATTTTTAAATAGTTTTAAATAGTATACTTACTTTATATTTTATAGAAAATAGTTTTCATTGCATACTTTTAAACAACATTTTTTACATTTTCAATAATTAAAGCTGCAGGGAAAATTGACCTACATACGTATTGTACATACATCAGAGACAATTTATATGGCAATGTTAAATCTAATCATAAACAATTTTCTATTCATCATTTTCATATCCTGCTCCATAAAATACTTTGAAATGAATACAAAAGATGTAAACGTCGATAAATCTGCCTGTCATAAAACATAATAAATTAGAAAAATAATCTATTGATATTAAAATTTTTCCTATATTAATGACATTTGTGACATTATCCTGTGATAAATAAGATTCAGAGAATGGATTTTAAACTCCAAAAAATGTTTCCAGGCATTCCGTTAACGGAAATTTTATTATCACAGCAAAATATCTTATTGTAATTCTTTAATCTGAAATTTTTAAAAATATGTTATAAATTCAATTTTAAAATTATAACAAATATTGTTTGAAAAGCTCTCATGAAAAGTAAGTTAAATCCACTTTTTTTAAAATTTAGGGAAAACAATAAACAGCTTGAAGAGAAATACCAAAAGTTTTAATTTTTCTCTATTACCACACAAAACGTTTTGTAAAAAGTTGTTAATACTCAAGTGTTGTATTTCAGACTCCCATAACTTCGGTGCAATTACTAATTTGTTTTTTAATATAACTTGTTACTTCTTTTGAATTAAAACCTGGATAAAATATATTTCGTACTAAATTATAAACGCCGTACGTAAGTAAATATTAGGAATTCAGCTTGTAATTCAATCTACGAGAGGTAAAAGCATTATTGTAACTTATTCGAATAAGCTTAATTTAACTACTTAAAAAAACCTGTAAAAACCATAATCAATGAACAATACAAATTTTTATTTTAGACATGATTTTTATTAAACTGTAATGAAAACCATATCATAGGAAAGGAAAGGAAATTAGTTTTCTTTTTTTTTCTTTTTTTTTTCTTTACATGGTAATCATTTTGATCTCAATGTCTGCACAGTCGCATTCTTTGTGTAGTACAGTACAAGGCACGAAAGCCGCCATTTCGTTAGACGTTATGCTGAAGCAACAGCGCAGTACGCCAACAGAGGAGAAAACGTGCACTCATCGGCTGACAGGGTTTACCTTTTTTTTTTTTTTTTCTTTTTTTTGCAGTAAAAGCCATTGAAAATACAAAGTTATTTTGCTCGAAACGGTACATCTTACAACGTTGTTTCGCATAAAAATGTGGCTTATTTTACTACAACAAAGAATTTAGAGCAGTGTTTCTCCTCCGCCGGTCCGCAATAAGAAAAAATGATTTAGAACAAACTTTTCTAAGAGAAGATTATGATCCGTTTGTTGGTTTAAAATATGTCAATAGTGGATTTAACTTCTTTTGCATAACAGCTCTTCATATGCTTCTTGTATCACGATTTATGGTGAGAATAACTAATGAGAACAATAAAATAACGAATGATTTAATTTGTAATTAAAACTGTGATGTCTATCAAAGTAATAAATATTAATATTGAAAAATAAACTTATTTAGATCACATAAACTGGTATAAATGAGTAAATTATTCAATAATAACTTATACACTAAAAGCAAACTGGCAAATTTATCTTCCAATATCGTTAATGAATTTATGTACTGTATGTCTTTTATCAAAGGTATATTTATTATAAAAATATTTTATAACAAATATAGTCGGTTATAATATTTAACCTTGCGTAACTTTGAGTAATACCAGAGGCAATTCAGTCTAACCTCATCGTACAAAGAATGTTACGCTATTCTAATAAATATACATTTAAATTTATTTGATTCGTATTTTATTTATCATTGTTTCTGATATAACTTAATGTCTTCAACTTGCTTCCTTTCTCATTAATGAATTTAATTCTTATTATAGAGTTATTAAATTATTTAATTAGCCTATATTTTTGTCTTCCTGGTTAGTGTTAACTTATAAATTCACCTCATTGGAATGTTAAACAGTAATATTTTTAGTCTGTTGAAATTTTATATTACGTTTTTGTAATCTATTAAAGGAATAACTAGTTTAAAGTATGTTTAATTATAGTTCCAGTGTAAGATAAATATAGTTCCTGTAAATATAAATAAATATATTATTTATTGTAATATATTTCCTCTATAAAGAATTTTTGTATAAAAAATAGATTTTTAGATATTTGACATATCGTGCATATAAATATATTATTAATTTAAAACAAAACATAAACATAAATTATTTTTAAGTTTGTATAGATGTCGATTTGCGTTGATTTATTATATATTGCTAAATCGCTATCTACCTCATACAATGTAAATGATATGATTTAGGCACCATACTGTGTGTTTTGTTATAATAAGTTGATGTCTGCTGGTACTGTATAATGCTTTGCTGCATTTGCCCATCAAAAATAACTCTTCAAATACAGAGTGTAATAAAAATATGACATTAGCTTAAAAACAAAGTTATATATGGTATAGATATAGACTATAGATTATAGAATATAGATAATCAATAGAGCAACTGACAGTAGCCAAAATACCCAAAGGTGATCTAACTCAAAAATTAAAAATATTTGAATGATTGATTTATTTGGTTACAGCAACGCGACACGTGGGCGAACTGTTGAAGTGGGATGTCTCCCTGGAGGACTTCTGTGGAAAACTGGCTTCTACTTAGGTGTTACAAACGTGAAGAGAACCCGAAAACTCCACGTGCCTTGGTCGTGGGTTCGTGCCTGGCCAACAGACTGGCACGAACCCACGACCAACTATCAGTGTTTAGAAGTTTTATCCACTCGGCCGCTGGTGGGCCCTTTAAATAATTAATAAGGACTTTTTATTAACACGTGCACGACGATTGTATTGCGGATGGTCCTATAAGCCATAATTTACATCTTAAACGTTTTTAAAAGCAACATTTTGAAGTTCTAACAAATAAATTTAAATTTTTTTTATCTGTCGATAGGGACATGTAGCCTTTTCTTGTATCTGCCACTGGTAACTGATATTGCATTTTATTAAAGCATCTAAAAAATATATTTTTATTATTTATCAACCATATTTATGTTTATCTTTGACACAATATTCATATCTGATCATCAGTTATATTCATTTCTTTAACTATAGCGTAAAGTATTCATTTACGTTTCATTCAGATTAATAAGTTACAGAAAATAAATCACTGCGTAAGTACTGTACATCTGTCAAGTTAATAATTAGCGTGAATGATGACGGCTAACCTGTTTCGTTTTTGTTGTTATTAAATCATATTCACAATAGACATTAACAAATTATTCATTTGTTAACGTGAAAAACAGAAACGATGCGCCTCAAGGTTCAAGACTAGTTAAGCAATACAAATTTAATGTTTTCTTGTTTTTATTAAATCGTTTAAATATTTTTAAAATAGATTTTACTAAAAATAAATGTGTATTATTTTATTATGTCTTATCTATAATACAATAACACACATATTACTGTATGAGACAAACCTAAAAATACATAATATGCACTTTGTCTTAGTTCTAAGAAAGCCGCAGTTATAATAAGGTCATTTGAAACGTGTTCAGAGTAAATACTAACAAAGTAGTCTTTATTGGAAATCTTTTCGGCATCCAGGATAGGCGCAACAATTAACCGGGCATGTGTCCAGAATATTCTAAAAGAGTATGCGTAGAAACATTTTGCGATGTTATCTTATATGAATTTGCGAATTCATTAGGTAGAGCAATATACCATTAAGTATAGTATAGTTTAGGGGAAAAATTTGGCCGAAAACACATAAAATTAAATTAAAAAACAAAAATCTTGCGTTAAAAGTGATCGCTGTAACATTCCCCGTGCTCCCTTTTAAATGCGCTTGAAATTGGCCATAGTAAAAACCATTGAATAAATGACAAGTCTTAATAGTTGGATAATTAAATATCATTACAATGACAGTTAAATATGAAAAAGTAATTATTTATGATAACTTTCGTATTGACACTTTTCGATGATTAAAGAACTTAAGAGAATCATCAGAAGATTTAAGATGATTTTGGGATTTATTATATAATTTGACAGGCAATTAAAATTTATGACAAGGATAAAATTTGACATTTAAATTCAATCAATAAATCAATGTTTTATACATATATTTGTTCTGTATTATGAATTCACGTGCACCGTGAAGATGCCCAATAGAAAAAATACAAGAAAAAAAACAATGGAAAATAATATCTAAAGTTGAGTAAGTTGTTATTCATAATTTTTTAATCAATATTTTAATCATATTTTTTTAATTAATTAATAATAATATTGTAATGCTAACTCATTTAGAAGAATTTTTATTTTAATTTAATAGATTAACAATTTTCGTGATCTTAAGGACGAATATTATTCCACATTTCCAATAGTATTAAGCATTGACCTAACACGTGCTTATGACTCGATAAGCAAGTAATCTCTGCGTTTTCTGGATGATGCTGAATCTGCCAGGATTCTCATTTATGTTATAATAAGAGGAAAAAGTATGCTGATTTGAATATTAGATAAAGTTTTAAAGTTTGAATACACGGTATCTTGCACATCGAATAATCTAATATGATTGATATCACATAAAACTTTACATAAATTATATTACTTAATATCTTATCAGTGGCACACCAAGAGGAAGACCTAATAAGACGAAAATGTAACAANGGGGATCAGGTGAAAGGACATTTCATCTTCGGGACACTACATTCTTTTTCTCTTACTTTCCCCCCTCTTTTAAACTATTATTTTATTTTTAACTGTTTAAGCGGCATAGTTTTCACCGGGAAAATTTTTGTGCAGTTAGGACTACGGATAAAAGGATCCACTAACAGAGGATCCTTTGATGTTTT
This sequence comes from Centruroides sculpturatus, assembly GCF_000671375.1. NCBI lineage: Eukaryota > Metazoa > Arthropoda > Arachnida > Scorpiones > Buthidae > Centruroides > Centruroides sculpturatus. The sequence goes on along the minus strand of NW_019384983.1, from coordinate 2,288 downwards.
TCTTCAAACATAAAAGAACAATTGTTAACGGGATTTATGACCGCTAATTTGTGATTTCGCACGCGTGTCATCTCATTAGAGGACGTTTTATCGGAGTCGTACAGGTAAGCGATTAAATCGAAGTCTGGTAATACCGATTGAAATTATACCACAACAAATCTGCATATTAACGTCGTGATTTTTGGTTTTGTAATACCAAAAACAATACTAAATTTAATTTTAAAAAATATGGACTGTTATATAATGGCATGTGTTTAAGCCGTATTATTGTTACTTTTTATCTAAATAGAAATAAACGTATTCGTTCTAATCCACCGTATGTTATTAAAATTAGACAATTGGTTATTGTGACGCCACAAGCGTCATATACAAGTCGACCCCCCTATAACACTGTTGATTATTCCGTTTTATATGAATTCCATGTTGTACGAGTCACAGATTTTACAAATACGCGAGCCGTTCACAGCCCGGCACAAATACGTGTGTGAACGGCACAAATACGTGTGCCGTTCACAGCCCGGCACACGTATTTGTAAAATCTAAGTGACTCGTACAACATGGAATTCTTATAAAATGGAATTATCAACAGTGTTATAGAGGGTCGACTGTATAGCCTAAATGTAAATTATTCTAAAAATTGAAAAAATATGAAATAATTTAGATGCCATTTCTCTTTAAGTACAGTACATTCTTAAATCTTTGTCTTTTAAAATTGAATTTAACTTTTACAAAGATAAAATATTTATTTCAGCCGAAACTAATAATTAATATACTGTAGAAATATCTGAGTTTAATTAGTTGGTATTTTCGTTACTGGTGGAATCTATGGCTGCAAGACAAATCAATATGCTTGATTTGAAGTAAGTTCAGTATGAGGAGATACTAACGACTTCCAGTTGTGCATCACCTTGTTACATTTGTAAAGTTATTAACACTTTTTTGTGTTACATATCCTATTTAAAGACTTTGTAAATTACTTGTGTATACTGTACTGTACAATAGCATATTGTATTCTTTCTTTTTTACCACAATAAATAAGGATCTTTCGACTAGCGAGTTATTGTTCTCTGTTAACTCTATACACAGACTCCTCATTATAACCACTGTTTATCGTTTTTAGTTTTATACGATGATAGTTTGAGATGAATTTGAAGTAAAACAATAAATAAATACTAAGAATGTTAATTTAAAGAACTGAAATGATCAACAAGAACTGTATTACCTTAAAAAGAAAGAAAATAATAATAACAGCACGTTCAGAAAACAAGCTCATTTAGAAAAGAAAATAAGTGAAGGTAATTCATCTCCTTCTGTAAATACGTGCATATAGGCCTTTGCATAGACATTACATAAATTTGTCTATGTCTGAGAGTTTTGTTTAAAAAGCATTTAAACATCATAAATCTGTTTATTAATTTTTTCGAAGAACATTCCTTTTAATATAAAGTTGAATTTATTATTGAATAACTTAATAACTTTTTGTTTTATACAGAAAACAAAACAGAAAACATTTATTACTCTTACCTATTTAGATATTGATATTGATATATGAAGTTTTATAAGTCTTATTTTGAAAACTACTAGGATTATTCTCGGGAATAAAATAATGAATTATAAATTCAACGTAATATCGATTTATGTAAATATAATCACAGAAGTTTGTAAGAAGTAAAAGTACTGTTATTCAAGAGAGGAGGAAAATTTAATAATAAATATATGAAGAGGCAGAAGTCGAAAATGATATCAAAAATCAATAATTTAACGAGGTTATTTTACAATTATTTATTATTTTTATTTTTATGTAACTTAGCTATTTAGCATGAGCGAGATCAAACGAGGAAGGAAGTGTTTAGCTGACCCACTTACACCTTTTACCCTCAGGCTGTACGAATTAGATTCCACACATTGATAATAGTTTTACCAGCTTATTACAAATAGAATATTTATAATTTATTGTCATTGTTAAACAATAACCAACGAAAATTTTACAAACCAAACAGACTAAATTTTTCATCGATACGCATAAACAATTTTATAATTGGCATTCGATTTAAATTTCAAGGCTTTCTATTTATCTATGAACGTGGGCATTCGTTCTTTGTGTATTTCATTTGAAATTAGAATAGTGGAATAAATTTTAAACACGTAATTTCCTATTATTTGCAGAAGAATTTCGGTTTTCTGAGGTAAAATTTATGCATCCTTATAATTGGCACCGTTTTATAATTCAATCCATAAAGCTAGAAGAATAAATGTGGTGTGCCATTCTTTAAATAACAAAAATTCCT
>NW_019384982.1:338509-417377 GCF_000671375.1 Centruroides sculpturatus | reverse complement strand
ATGATATAGCATGAAATAGGCATGCCATTACGCCATTATTGCAACAGATAGCACATAGCACTTGCCTACGTGGAGTATAGTAGTGTTTAGCCCCGTACATCATACTTTTCCTGTTGGCGATAGTCTCGTCAGTTATTTATCTAATGCCGTTCAGTGAAATTTTATATTGAAATAACATGACTTGCGGTACAAGTCTAAAGTTCACATACAGTTAATCTGATCATCTTTATCTTACAATTTCCATGTCTGGTCTTGACTTTTATCTATCTAACTCTGTTCTCGAGATTAAGAAAGGACAGAGATGAATGGACAGCAGTGGGAATTTATAGGTCTACAATTTTTTCAAACTGAAGTCCAATAAGTTCCATCTGGTAACCAAATGGATAAAACCACCAAAAACACCGGTAGTTGGTAGTGCGTTCACCTATGGCCAACAAACTGGCCACGTGGACTTTTCTGGTTTTCTTTGCATTAGTAACACTAAAACGGGGCCAGCTTTACATAAAAGTCTTCCCAGAATGCATCCTCCTTTGCAGATCACTCATGCATCACATTGCCATAATCAAATAAATCAAACTAATTCTAATAATATTTCTATAAATGCAATATTTATGAGGCCATACTTAACTACCAGAAAATATGGACATCCCACCCCTCCCCTCATTTCATCTCCCCTTATGAACTCATAAACTCATTGCCCCAAGCTCCTTTCACTGTTGCTGCTTAAGATGTTCTAATGTTCAGCCAAATTAATGTACTGCAATAATTTTAAGGCACAAAATAGAGCTGGAAGTCTTTTTCTGTGCCAATGTTTTTTTCCTATTTATTATCAATGTGACATTACTTTATTCAAAATTTCCTGTAGTTGTAGTCTGTGGTAATATACACTTTATTTATTCATGTGTTGAGTCTTACTGTCAAGTCTGCTTCCAGTATTCTTATGCTACAACTTTCAAAAGTTTCCTTTATTTAGATGTTTTTGCTGAGTTTTAGCTTTTTAACCTGGTTTCAGTTTTTTTTATGGGATCACATAAAAGCACTTATTCTTGCATTTTTACAAGACTTTTTTATTTAAACAAATGTTATATCAAGTCTTTCGGACGTTGAGGTTAGCAACTTTCATCATGTGCAGGGATATCACAACCTGTCTAACACGAATCACTTTTTTAAACATTAATAGTATACCAGTATTAAGTAATAGTTGTTGACCATCCTCTCTGCCAGGAGGAGAACTACTATTACTTTTGGTCAAATTAACTTTGACCTCCATCTGCAACAGTCCCTTCTTCCTGTTGCATCCATCGATATGGTAGCATTCAAACAAAAAACTTACATAATACGAGATTATCAACATGCACAAAATATGATTTAAGTTGTTTTCGAGGGTGAGAGTTTAAACATTCAATGCAGTTTTTGCAAAATTTGATTCACTGGCAGATCACAATTTGATATTCAGATGTAAATGAAAAACAGTTTGTTAGTGCTAACATTAAAAAAATAATATCTTAAATTATTCAAGATATCGTATTTTCAAATGATGTCAACCCGACCAATAAAATTGTGCCGTTTCATACCATCCAAGTATTTGATAAACATGCTAAAATACCCAAATTCTTTATATAGTTTTCATTTTAATATTTGTATAAACATTATTTTATATAAGGGTTTATCACACCAAGTAACCAATCTTCTAACACATTTTAAAAATTCTTTATTCCTCTATTGTACACAATTTAAAGAATTTTTCAAATGTGTCAGATTGGTCACTTGGTATGATAAACCCTTATGTAAGATAACCTTTGTAGTTATGTAAATCAAATACTATAATATAATATAATAAAAGGGTTAAAGTACGAAATAAGTCAATAATCTGTTTGTACTTATTTTTTGCCCAGCCAACACCGGGCTTACCTGCTAATAATTTCATATTTTTAAAATTTACAATTATAAATTGATAAAAATAAATACTAATGAATTATTAATTCAAATAATTCATAATAAAATAGCTGTCATTTATAATAATTTAAAACAGATTTTCTAGTCTAGATAAAATTTAAATAATTTTTTATGAATTTTATTACATAACAACAAAATATCTTTGAGGCAAAGCATAAGAAAAAGCCTCTTCTATGTGGCTTACAGAACTGCATTCTTTCTGAAAATTTGATCAATTGATTTTAATAAATGTTGCAATATTCCACTAATTGTAATGAAGAAACCAAAATTGTAATAAAAAGTGAGGATCCACAACTTACTTTTTAGATAGATCATAATGAGACTGCAGTCACCAAAACAATGTCACACAATGTCTCAAGGTCACTAGCATGTTTTCTATGTGGCTTATAGAATTGAGTTTGTTCTTAAAAATGTAAAAAGAATATGGGAGGGACCTATGTGATCTCTTCTTTTCATTTTTGAGATACTTTGTGGTCAAAGTGACAAATGTCCATACTCCCTGACATGACTGTACTTAATGGATTTTAGGGGGAAACATTGGATGAGCTAACAGAAAATGGGTGTGAAAAATGAACAAAACACAAGAACAAAGCAATTGGTGTCGATTACTTTGCTCTTGGATTGCCTCTCCATGTTGGCAAGTGCAACTACTTCCTCTTCTGTGTCAGCAAATGCAAGGAACAACTTCTCCAGACATGAGAAATGCAAGGATCGCCTCTTTCTTTTTCACTCCACCTCAATTCTATCATGATGCAACAAAGGCACATAATGTCCTAGTAATGCTTTCTATTTTCCACTTAGAAAGTATTAACACATGATATTCTATAAAATATATACCGTATATCTTGGCAGATAAGACAATAGTTGAATCATAAAAAAAAAAGGCCCTGAAAATTCAGGGTCATCTTATAGGACAGATACAAAAAAAAACTAGATTGAAATTTATATAAATTAAAACCATTATAGTAAAATGGACAAACCATAATTATTTACTAGTAGAGAGTAGGGTATGTCCACAAAATAGAATAGACCATACGTTTTTGTGAATAGTCAGTCATTACCCGAATGCCCGGATCAATGTGAATTTTTGCAACAATTGCAAGGCAGTACTGCCAGGTGCAAGAAAATAAAATCTGATGTTCTTTTAAAAAGTTACAAATAGGACATAATTCCGTATACGCTATACAGTGTTGTTATATAGATGATGATCACAGATCTAAACTAAATTCATAGGCTGATAATAGTTTGGGAATTGTCTTATAGGGCAGATATATGCTAAAACTATAAAACTCTGATGAAAATTTATACCTCATCTTATCTTCCAAGATATACAGTAAATAAAAATAACCAGAAAACCTTTGTAATACTTATATATTGAGAATAGAAAAATAACACTTTATATATTTTTTTTTTATCTACTCTAATATAAGCTATCTTAGCTAATTTAATCACCAACAAATGAATTTATAAAAATGTCCAGCATCTAATATCCATGATCAATATGATAAAATAGGAATAATAAACATGATTATCAATGTCATTACTAATAAATTAATACATTTATGGATAAATCTGAAATTTTTTAAATTAATTAATAAATAAAAATTTATTCAAGTTTAATACCTGATAACTTCTAGCAACTGCTGAGTACTTTTATTTTCTTCTTCTAATGATGATGAAATATTCCAATCTTTAGATTGCATTACCGACATCTGACGACCCAACTGTCATATTTAATAAAATTTAACTGATTACCTCTTAATTATTTTTATTATACAGTATATATATACATGCAATGACAAAAAAATGAAGCATATTAAAACAAATCTATCATTTTGAAAGTTTACTTGCCTAATTTAAATGAAATAAAGAACTGATAACAATTTTAAAGCAAACAGATATAACAAATATTGGTTTGTTTGGAAAGTTCATAGCAATTTTTAAGAGAAATAAAAGAAACTGTTTTAAAACTAAAAATATACTTTTATTCCATTACATATGATAACTGTTGACATCTATGGGGAGCTTCAGGATACCCTCTTCGTAGAACTTTCCAGTTTTCCCGCGAAAAACTGATCCACATGGTTTTTGCAAGCTTCCAAAGTGTCAAAGTTTTTATCATAAAGGGAATTTTGCAGAGAATGGAACAAATGGTAGTCCGATGGGGCAAGATTGAGTGAGTATGGGGGTGAGGTAACACATCCCAGCCCAGTTCCAATAATTTTTGGCGTGTTCATAAAGATGTGTGCGGTCTGGCATTATCTTAGTGAAACACAATGCCTTTTCTATTGGCCAGTTATGGATGTTTTTCTTTAATTGCCATGTTCAGTTTATCCAATTAGGAACAATACTTATCAGAATCAATTGTTTGATTCTGTGGAAGCAGCTCATAGGACAGGATTCCTTTCCAATCCTACCAGACTGTGAGCATGAACTTCTTTGGATGAAGACTGGCCTCTGGAATTTTTAATGGTGGTTCCTTTTTCTTACCCCATGATTGTTTTCAGCTGATGTTGTTATAAATGATCCACTTTTCATCATCTGTCACTAAATGCTTTAGAAAAGGGTCATTTTCATTTCGTCTTTCAAGAGAATCACAAATGGAGATGTGATGTAGTAAGTTATTTTCTGTTAAGTCGTGAGGTATCCAAATGTCGTAACAATTCACATATCCGAGCTTCTTTAAATGTTGAAATATGGTACTGTTTTATGACTTCACTGTCTACAATTTCTTGAGTTGTATAATGAGAGTTTTCATCCAATAATGCTTTGATCTGGTCCTCTTCAATAACAGGAGGTCTTCCTGAGCAGGGAGCATCTTCAAGGCTGAAATTACCTGCTTTAAATTTTGCAAACCACTTTCGAACAGTTGATTCTCCTACAGCACTCTCACCATAAACATCACATATCTTTTTAGCTGTTTGTACAGCATTTTTTCCTTTACGATAAAAAAAACAAGTGTCAATAATGCACGTTGTTTGCATCCATATTTGCAATGAGACAAATTAAACGATATTTGAATAATCTTAACGGTTTTTTTTGTAACAGACATGTCTCAAGGTCATTTATCATAATATTCATTGGTTTGTACAATTCTTATCATTTTCACATTAATCAATGTCTCAACTGTCAGCTATCAAAAATCACTACAAACTTTCCGAACAACCCAATAGCTATATAAATGGATCATACAGAATGGTATTTAATAAATCTAAATATATGCAGAAATACAACTTGGCATGAAGACAAACAAGATTTGGAAATTGTTCTGTGACAGATCTTCCCAAAGTGTGTTATAACTGCTGTTCAAAATGTTGGAGATTCCAATATAGCTTCAAATGATACCCAAACATATCTCAGACATGTTCAATTGGAGGAAAAGCTGGGGAGAATTTAGGCCAAGGAAAAGTTTGAACATGATGAAAGCACTCTTGAGAAGCACTAGTAGTGTGCTGAACATTGTGCTGCTGGAAAGTTGCCCATCTCAAGCATTCAACAAAAGGCAACACAACAGGTTGCAAAATCTCTCAAATGTATGCCCGTGCCATTAAGGTTTCTCTGATCACTACAAGGGGAGATCATATGTCATAGAAAATTGCTCTCTACACCATAATACCAGGAATTCTGTTTCTCTATAACAGACTGTAGTTTGAATATAATGGTTGTCCAAAAAAGAATATAATGGTTGTCTGTGGTAAGATTGAAATGAGATTCCTCACTAAACACAACATTATTCAATTCTCCTGTCCAAAGTTGTCTACAGTGATACTGTGACTGATAGACATGGATCTGCCAGCCATGGTTCCACTGCAGACAACGTTACCTTTAATTCCTTAAGTCTAGTCAATGGAAGATATCATAAGGGGTAGTAATGAAGGCAGAGTCCTGTCTCCACAAAGCATCTTGTGGAGATGGTTTATACAAAATGTTGTAAATAGAGCAAGATGGTTGAAAGCAAAACTGATTATTCTGGACTTGTCTCATTATCCAACTATTCTCTGTAGCAGTTTTCCTGGGCCTACTAGATTCTTTTCAGAATTTGTCATTGCCCTCTTGTACTGCTATTCTTTGGAGCAAGCTAACCTCTCACATTTCAATGACACAATCTCTCTCAAAGTAACTTAAGTAGTAATAGGGAACTTGAGTATGTCTTCAAGACATTATCACTGGCAAACTACCCAGCTTATACAGATAAATACAGTCAGAATGTCATATTAAGTGTCTGATGACCTTTATATAGAGAATGTTATGGAAAATTTTAATTTTAATGATCTGACCATTCATTGCTGGTAAAAATTTCCATGTATAATTAGAATGTATTTGCATACTGAAATTGAAAGTTCTACATATATTTTAACAACTGCTTTGATTTTTATTAAGATCATATTATTATTGGCATGGTACAATGTGTTCACTATAATTGCAAAGTCTTGCAAAACTTTTGGAAATTTTTATAAGCATAGCCATAATTTTTAATTATATTCTACCATATATTGAATTTTTCAATAATTTATACATTTTACAGCATTGGATGTTATTGATTACTGGCAAATACCAGTTTATTAATAATCTGTATCAGGGGTCAACAACTTTTCAGTGGTTTTGTGCTAAACCTAAGTTAGTGGTATTCTGGGTGCCAACATGATTTTACCAATTTTGTTATATATAGTATTGAAATTGGTCCAATTATAATGGACTTCAAAAATTAACAAGTAAAATTTAATTTTTACTAATTTCTATTCAATCAGTGTGTTACTGAAAATCGTTCCACATGCCACATTTGGTACATGTGCCATAGGTTATCGATCCCTGATCTAGATACATATATATATATATATATATATATGAGGACCTGTAATATAGTCTTTTGTCTGTCAGCACATTCTTTATTAGAATTTTCCAATTGCTGTTTTAATTGCTCAGTTTGAGATTTCTCTTTCACCATTTCAGTTTTTATGTTTTCTATCTCTTTACGGGCATATGTTAAAGATNAAATGTTGAGTCAAATTAGTCTAGAATCGATTAATTTTATGGAAGAAAACCTTTCAAACAGCCGTAGTCCGTAAACTGCATACGTGCTGGGCTGTGATTGGCTCGTGTATTTAAGGACTCGTAAAAAATGAATTTCAGAAAGAACAGAATGTATCTACCGTGTTACGGGGGGGGTCGACTGTACATTCATTTTCTAGTAAAATATTAGCAAAGAGTACTTCAGAATTTAAATTATTTGAAGTCCTAATTCACTGATGTAGATAAAATTTAATCACAATAATTTTAAATTTTATACAAAGACCAAACATTATAATACTATATTCTAATAAATTTTAAATGACTGTCATAAATACCAGCTCTAGCTGATTTAATAATGTAGTATTATTGTTGTTAAGATCTTCACATTTCTTTTTAATTGCTTCTATTTCATTTTGAAACATCTTTTCTCTCTTTTCCCATGCTACTTTATTTTCGGTGAAGGTCTGTTCTAATTGCTGTGATTTTGCTTCGGCATTTTCGACTTGAGATTTAAATAAAACAAGCTAAAAGAAAAAATATTTAATGCAACTAAAATATTTTTTAATGATAAGATTAGAACAAAATTATTTTAAAGGTAAATTATTATAAACATTTTTTCATTAAAAGTAAAAAATACAATTTGAAAAATTACCTCCTCTTTCTCACTTCTGAGTAAAGTAATATCTTGAGAATGTAAGAATAGTTCTCTTTCATATTTTTCTTGTGCCTATTGTGTAAAAAAAATAGTTTTACAACATATACAACTGACTTTATTTTTGATGATATGGTCAATCTTAAAGAATTTTGCACCAAAACCATTTTAATGTATCAGAATATGTAATCTTATCTTTTATGTCTTAAAGCTAATCAGTTTAAATGCAGCAAATGTTGCTAGCTGCTAAATAAAATTTTGACAGAAATTATATAATAAAATTAATTTAATTAATTTTATATTTATTGTAAACAAAAAATGTTGATATAGTTAATGTTTAGGAGTCAATATGCAAAAATAAAATTTTTCTATCAATTGATCTGATAATCAACTATTTGGTGACTGACTCTTATTCACAGATACATTTTTAATATAAACTTTTAGTTTTATTTTACAATATTTTAATACAGTTTTAGATTTTAAAGAGATTAGGAAGTATCCATATGAAATAGGAATCAAAGTTTGATCATAATGTATTAAAATGAATTTTATTTACAGATGTAATAGTTATTTCATCTGTAAATAAAAACATTAATTAAATTTCAACAGATTTATAACACACAATTTTTCAACTGACTATATATCTGACATACATAATCTATGACTTAAAATGACTTGTAAATTGGTTATGTATCAAAATTTCAATAGATTGAGCATGTTACTTTGTATCTGTATTCACAAAGTTTATACATACACTTCAAATCAAATTACAGAATTAACACATTAAATAAACTGTCTTTTGGCAATAAGAGAGTTTATAAACATAAAATATATATGCAAGTACTCTCAACGATCTATTATCATCTTGTTCTTGTCCAACAAAGAGAATAATACATTGTTGACATTTTATATAATTTTTGATGGATCAAACATTATTTCAAACTGTACATTTTCATTCTAACTTGTTAAAATCAAATCTCACACATGCACAATATTAACATCGCTTTCCAGATCAGCTGAAGTATTAATTTTTCACACCTATCAAACTGCCTCCTTCATTCTTCTGTCCTGCAAGTGTTTAACTACAGGGTGGTTATAATTAAACTGACCTATTCAGACACCTCTATCACCTTCTAAGTCAAATTTTTTTTTTTCAGGGTTACTATGTCAATTTTTGTCTGTTAATATTTGATATATAATTAATATTTATGAAGTAATTTCCAAAAAAATTAGCACTTACACATGTTTCATTTTCTTAAAATAAAATAATTTTATTTATTCATAATTTATATTATTTTATTAAAAATTTTGATTATTTATTTTATTATTTTCAATTAATTATTATTTATTTAATGGTTATTAATAATATTTTAAAATAAAATTTCAATTATTTTTTTTGGTAAAAAAATCACCAGAAACAATTTACATAGATGCCAAAAATAAACTATATTTCCTCATCAAAAATAATAAAAATAATTTTTGTAACATAATGCCATCTATTGGAGCAATAGTGAAATAAATATTTAATGACAGTAAACACATCAGAGATGTTAAAATAAATATTTTTAGAGGATTTTACACAACGAATATATGACATACATCAAAGCCAAAAAAGCATTCACTGCATATGAATGTATGTGATGCAACAGTGACTGAGCTGAGAAGGGACCAGAGCCCGTTATGTTTATTGGATTTTGATGAAACTTGGTATATATGTTACTGCTAAAGCTCGAAAGTCGTTAATGTGTACATTACCTAGCTAATCTGCAGATTAACTAGGGCGATCCGTTAAAGTTGCTAAAATTGTTCTATTTCTCAAATTACCTAGGTAATGTGCAGATTATCTAGGTAATGTGCAGATTATCTAGGTAATCTGCAAATTACCTACTAGGCACTCGGTAAAGTGAAAATAAGATCTTTGCTGGAACAACAGCAACGTTTCTGTACACTTAAATTAACATAATGTTCTTTATTTAATTTTAGATATCTAAAGAATCAAGTTAATACAATCAAACAATCAACAAATTAGTTGATAGAATCAATCATCAACCAATTAAAAAGCATACAAAAAATCAAATGATTTAAAATATTAATACAATTAGGGAAATTATTATATGGAATTTCGGGACTTTGAGTATCTATCTGAACCGAGGGGACCGAAACGACTTCAACGATACCCTACTTTTGGACCGGAGATGAAAAATAATAAAATTATCATACTTTTTCTGGTGATCACATGATATAATTGTGCAGTTAATGTTACCTGTGGTGAGTAAAATGGCGGCTCGTCTCTGATTCCAGCAAACAGAAAAAAGGAAAGTGGGGACGCACGTTCTAACCTAACCTAACCTATTCTAATAAATTACCATAATTATTACCAACCAAATTATTAGAATAGGTTAGTTAGGTTTGAACGTACGTCCCACTGTTTCCTTTCTTCTCTTTGCTAGAATCAGAGACGAGCTGCCATTTTACTCACCATAGGTAACATTAACCAATTGTGCTTACTTATTAGTGCAGTCTAAAGATTGGTGACACTTTGAATTTCATAGCAATTGGTTTTTGTGACAAGCACACCTATTTGTGGTACATTTATTTGTGGCAAAGATCTTATTTTCACTTTACCGAGTGCCTAGTAGGTAATGTGCGGATTACCTAGATACTCTGCACATTATCTAGGTAATTTGAGAAATGGAACAATTTTCACAACTTTAACGAATCACCCTAGTTAATCTGCAGATTAGCTAGGTAATGTACACATTAACGACTTTTGAGCTTTAGCAGTAACATATACATTATATATACCATGGGGAAGAGATTGCTGCAATAAAAAATTCACCATCAGATGAAGCTTTTCACAAAGTTCTTATGCAAAGTAAACAGACCTACTAAAAAAGACTGCATTCAAAGCTGAAAATCATTCTGTGTACCTTTATGTTATCATTAATCATGCCCTTACAGAAGAAAGACCAAACTTTGCTGCGCTTAGAGAATATCAATGTTTAAAAGGATTGCAAAATGGGCCCATCTGAAAGAATGGTTTGAAAAACACGATTATGAAATTTGAAGAAACTGGAGACTTGGGTGTACTACCAGGAACAGGGTGGAAACCAATTGCTAAGAAACTTTGTTGAAGTTGCCATTGCTGTGGTTGATGGAGCCTCCAGTCCACAATATTCTTCAAGTGTTCAAGTGGTGTCATATGAGTTGTCCATCTCTTGGCTGACAGTATGAAAAGTCTGTGGTCCATTTTAAAATGGTATCCGTATAAAGTCCACATTGCACAAAAGCTGCAACCTGAAGACCTGCAAAACCACAATGATTTTTCTTTCTGGATTTTGGTGAGAATGGCTTTTCATGATGTGTGACTTTGGAAAATTCTGTGGTTAGACAAGCTGCACTTTTCGTTAGATGGAGCAGTGAATCGTTAGAACTGTCATATATGGGGCAGTATTATATTCTTAATGCCATACACACCAACATCTGAGTACCATGGGTATTTCAGACATACTTCTACTTTTTTCTCTGAAGTGTTAAAATCATGGTGTTCATGGTGTTTTGGGTAATGGACTCAATGCTCTTTGACTGTGAGATTCACTGATCTGTAAGTGGATCCTATGTAGAAAAATTCATTACTCTCTTTGCTTAATCTCATTGCATAGAATTCGTTGATTACAAAACAGCCATATTTTAAAATGCACACATTATTACAAGCTGCATTGTATGCATTAAGTCAATCTTCCCCATCTGCAGCCATAAGCATTCAATTTTTCAATTTTATATCAGGCAGTGGCATCCATAGGCAGATAGTACAGTTTAATAATTAATATAATCATAATTAAATTATAAATAAACTAGTTTTAAATAAAATAATTTATATTATATGTAAGTAGTAAAATAATAAAACTAAAGAAGTAATGGAATGTTATATTTTTCTTCACTTAAGCTTTTAGAATAATTTTGACATTTGTAAAAACATTTTAAAATCTGTTGTGTGATAATTTTTTAATCCTTAGTTTAGAAAATTTACTTAAAATTAATTATATCACAACAAATTATATAAAATAAAAAGTTACAAAGTATAAAAATATGAAATCTCACTTTAAACTGAACAAATCCTATTTTTTAATTACAATTACATATTAAAGCCTTAGATCAAAAGCAAAGTTTCTCTTACATAATTAATTACAATATACAATAAAACCTGTCCAAAACAGAACCTGAATAAAATGGAAACCTGTTTAAGCAAAAAAAAATTCTTTGAAATGGAATGATATTATATGTTGAAAAAAACGGTTTAAACCAAAAAAATATTTGGTATGGTTTATACAGGTTTTCTGTATAAAAAAAAATTGACTATATAAATAAATATGGTTATAATCTGCATCATTCATGAAATTAAAATAAATAAAAAATATTTTTATTATTATAAAATTATTTTATGATTAATGAATATCATTACCTCTTGCATTAATTTTGTTTGCTTTTGGCAATCCTCTCTGGTTTGTTTTTCATTTTTAATTGCCTCATTTGCTTGTTGTTTACTTATTTGTAAATCTCTTTGAAGTATTGCTATTTCTTTATTTAGATTATTCACCTGAAATAAAATATATCCCAATTTCTTAATTTCTGTTACTACGTTTTTTTTTTATACAAAATAAGTAAATAAATATGCATGTACATATATAAATGTATGCATAACTACAAACATCCAAAAAATAAATAAAACAATATTAATTTATTAATAAAAAATATAAACATAAATATAGTAGACCCCCTATAAAATGGGTTGATATAATATGGATTCATATATAACGGTAAAAAAATTGCGATCATATTTGTATAAACACGCTAAAAGAGACTCATATGATACGGTACGACGTCATCGCCAACTTGTGTCGCAACAGGATTGGTCAAATCTAGACCTATAGCGGATATTGCACAAACCGTTGAGTTTAAACGAGCAGCGGACCTACTAAAAATCATTTATTATTTAACGGTCATAAAAATTATATTTATATTAATGATGTCTCCAAAGTTCAGCAAATTTTTCACAGAAAAATAATTTATCAGGAAACATGCGCGCCCCTGTTTGATGCACTGCCTCACGACGAAAACAAGCTTAAGCAATGGCGTCGTCGAACAGTGCACACTTGGTAAGTAATCCTACAATTTTTTGTTTATGGCATAGTTTATATGGATTATTACCAAAAACTTATACATGTTTTGGAAATGTTGAGTCAAATTAGTCTAGAATCGATTAATTTTACAGAAGAAAACCTTTCAAACAGCCGTAGTCCATAAACTGCACATGTGCTGGGCTGTGATTGGCTCATGTATTTAAGGACTCGTACAACAGGAATTTCATAAAACATGGAACATATCTACCGTGTTATGGGGGGTCTACTGTATAATACATAATAATAATAATATAATATAATACAAAATAAATATAAACAACTGTTAAATAAAAAAAATCACTGTCAATCAAAATATATACAAATAAAAACTTACTAAACAGCAAATATATTTGGGTTAACAAATCATTACTTAACACTACTTATCATTTTATTGTAGCAGAAAAAACCACAGTGTGAAATTGGAGAAAAAAACTGAACTGGCATCATGAAATTACAATAGAATTACTAAACTCCATAAAAATAAATTTAAAAATTATGTATTTAAAACATACAAAAATAAATTTTATAAATTGCTTTAAAAACACTTCTTCTCAAATGTTTAAATTGGAAAATCTTTTCAAGTTGATTCAGTTCAATTCTGTAAACAGTAAATGCACTTTTTTATGTAAAAAAATAATAATTAATTTAAAGAGAAATAATCCTACAGTGTGCCATGCTAAAATCCAAGAGATGCAAAAGTAACTCCATTGTTGACTGCGAGCAATAATCATAGAATAATTATAGATTAGGTGAGAAAAGATGAGAGGGGAAAATAACCTGGATGTTAAAGAAAACAGATCAAAAAATTTTTAAGAGGACCAAGTGTGAGGAAGACTAGAACAGATTTAAAACATCACTGGTAGAGAGAGATAGTAGAGAAATTATATGAGAAAGCTAGAAGGAAAACAAATTGATAAAACATGATGGTGGAAAGAACAAACCACAGACAGAAGCTATTAAGAAAGAATAAGGCATTCAGATGTTATATATTTTCATACAATATCTGAATGTAACAAAACAGATTAAATAATTAGAATAAAAATGTCAGAAATAATTCACAGAGAATATTGAAGAGGATATATATAGAAGTAATGGTTAATAATAATAAAGAGCTCAAGGATTAATAAAAAATAAAAGAAAAGATAATGATAAACTACGTTTTTTGATTTCTGATGAACAATTTGCAATCAATAAAATAAAAATAAATATTTATTTGTGAAAGAATTACTTTAGAAACTAATAAATGAAGACACAAAGATAAGGAAGAAATGATACATCAATACATATCAGATGAGATACATTTCATTTGTCTAAAAACTGATGTGAAAGAAACAGTAAATACTTACTGGTTGTACTGTACATTATTGTAACATGTTGCAATGCCAGGCTGCAACTTTTAATCATATTTTAGCTTTTAAAAAATCGTGTGCCTTCCAATTCAGACTGGAAGTTCATATAAAGTTAATCGGACCTCTGGTCTTAAGCTTCCAATATCTGGTCTTTCTTTTCTTTTAATTCTACTTTTAAGATTAAGGAAGAATGAATGGATGAATGACAGTTTAAATCTATAGATCTATAATTTGAAAACTGCAGGACAATGAGAAATGGCAGACTGCATAGAATAGATGATCTACTTATTTACTTGCTAAGAGTGGTAGATGAAACAAGAATCACAATTGTTGAAACTAGCTCAATTTGAAAAAGTAAATAAAACTCAAAGGAATAAAATAAAAAGTGATAATTTTTAAAATGCATTCAAAAAGGAGATTAGCAATTATGAAGAAATATTCTTTTATGCCACTAAATGAAAATTTTCAAGAGACTTAAAAGTTGAAATAAGAAATTAGGTAAAAGAAAAACTGAAGAATAAACAATTTGGATTCAAGAGAAAAATCAATAAAAATGATTTAAATTTCTCAATAATAAATCCTAACGTAAGAAACCCAGAATATGAAAATAACCCAAAAGACACCTGACTAGATGAGAAAAGAAGTTATCTGGAGAAATCTTTCAAGGCTAAATATACATCAGATGGAAATACCTACAACTAAAATATTGTACATGTAATGTGAAAGCAGCATAAATATAACATGTGGTTTGGAGTTAGATAAGAAATAAGATAAAAGAGACCATTTTCACCATCACTGTTTATTACAATGAGAGGAAAAATTTTAGAAAATGATGGTAAACAGGTGAAATGGCAATTTATTTGATTATTTAATTTTGAAATATAATTTTCTAAACATCTATACAGAAGATTAAATATTTGGGCATTGTGACTAAGATTTTTATCTCATAATGAATTTAACATGAAAATTTAATTTAATGCAAATTAACAATCAGTTTAATATTTCTACACTACTAGTATTGTCCTTGGCAAATCTGATTTCTGATAATGATAGAAACTCTTCAAAGGTGTTTGTAATATATAAATAATAATCAGAATATGCTCACTAATAGTTTTAGTCCAGGCTTCCCTACTTTTGGAAATTTTGGATAAAAATCTAATTAAAATTAATAGAGCTTTCAATCTAATGTTAATAATAAAATATTAATTCTTTAAAGTCAGCACTAGGAAAATCTTTCTGTAAACATGGATTGTTAATTTCATTTAGAAATTTTGTGCTTTGACATTTGACAACTTAATGAATTTTAATGAATTGTGTCGTTTTAAAGCCATTTCTTGCACACTTTATAAACATGTAATTTAAATATAGTGGTGCCTTGACTTTTATGAGTTTAATTCGTTCCATGACAAAACTCATAACTCAAGTCACTCATATGTCAAATCAATTTTCCTCATCTAGATGAATTGAAATGCCATTAATCTGTTCCGGATGCCCCAAAACACCATAATTATTTTGTTAAATATTTTTAAAAAAGGAAAATGTACTTATAAATAACAAATATTGTATAAAAACACAATACAATGTACTGCAATAAACTGGTTTTGAAGATGTTGCAGCATTTGCTGCATAGATAATAAAGAAAGAAAAGATGGAAAATTCCAGAAATGAGAGAAGGTGGCACCACACACAACATGGAAGTGAACTAATGCCTTTGTCACTTAATCATGTGTTTTTCTATAAGCTAGTCTGTCAGACACTGAAAGAGTAAAAAAAAAAATGATGAAATTATGGCAGTTTTCCATCTTTTTCTTAATCTATAGTTTACTGTGGCATTCACTGAGCCAACTAGCAATGGAATATCTGAAGCTGGCTCACATAACACAAATTTTAGCTCTCAACTGAAAGCAAAAAATTGACTGAGAGATGGCTCGTATCTCGAAAAACTCATAAGTTAGAACACTTGTAAGTCAAGGTACTGCTGTACATTAATAAAATATTATTGCTTTTCAATAAATAGTTTCATTAGTTTGTTACAAATACATATCTTACTTATTGTATCCTAACTTTAGTAAATTTAAAAATAAACTGTCTGCCTACAAATTTGTCAACTCATTATTATTGTTTATAGTTAACTGAATGTAAAAAGTAATAATAATTTATTATATTAGGGTGGATCAAATGAAAATGGAACAGTAGCCATTATTTATTTTCAAATGTAATCACCAAAATTACACAAGCACTTGTCCCACTGTTGCACCAAGCGGTGAATACCTTGTTCATAGAAAGAGTTTGGCAGAGATTGAAACCAGTTTTGAACAGTGTCCATGACTTCGCTGTCCGATTGAAAACGTTGACCCCGCAATGCCTTTTTTTTTAGCAGACCAAAGATTTGAAAGTCACACGGTAAAACGTCGGGGCTGTATGGTGGGTGTTCCAACACACTCCACTGAAACTTCGCAAGCATGCTCAGTGTGCAAGTGGCCATATGTGGCAGTGCATTGTCATGGAGCAAAAGCACTCCAGAGGACAATAAAAACAGTGTATGGAGAACACTGTTTTCATTGTCCTTTGCACTTCACGAGCTCCAACACCCTGCCACTAAAAAACGAATAACACCACATTGCTCTTCTTTAGTCTCAAACATGATGCAGACTGATTGCCTGCTGGATGACACTCTTAGCCGACCGCCAGCTCATACCATGTGGTTGCATGCGCTTACCAAAAATGAGTTCATTCCTCAATAGGGTTTCTCCTCTTTCACCTCCCGCTCTACATCTACACACAGTTTTATTACACTCACATACACATACACCGAATTATGACCACTGTTCCGTTTTAATTTGATCCATCCTTATATTTTCAGCTAATATATACTGCAATGAAACATTATCAAAATTATGAAATAATGTATTACTATGTAATTTCAATTTGATTTTTCACCAAATGCTAAAAAACTTTTAAAAATGTATTTTATAAAATCTAATAATTATTATTAACAAATCCTTTGTGATAAATAAATTTGATAAAAATTTAAACTTTAAGCAGAAAAACTCACTTTGTTTGCAGATTCTTCTGTTATGGTTACATTTTCATGAATTAACTGTCTACACTGCTTTTCACATTCCTCTAATTTCTGCTCCAGTTTTTCTTGAACTGAAAATTTATTTAATAAAAAAACATCAAGATTAAATTGACTTTACTACACATGAAATGGCATTAACTGTATATAAAATGATATAAAATTTGTTTTATTTGCAATTGATACTATTCAAAAACTATTACACAAGAATAAGCCATTAACTGAGTTCATAAAATTAATTAAAATAATACAGATATTTTCCATAAATGAAAAGAAAATATATCAAGTTATCATAATTAAAATATCCCTATTCAATGCTATCTAGAGAAAGCTTTATCCAAAACCTGACTCACCTTTTCTTTGATCTTTTTTACCAGAATGGAAGTTGATATGTCATGACAATAGAAAATCCTGTGTAGCAATGAGGCACATTTTTACCTCAATGAAACAGCAAACACCCATAACTATAATATTTCGGCTAAAGGAAACCCTCATATTCTCCAGTAGATTCCACTGAACTCATAAGTTTACAGTCTGGTATGGATTCACAACCACATTTGTCCCCGGACATTTTTCTTTAAAGAAGCTAGTCTTGGTAGGCTTGTGACAGCCCAGAAATACTCAACACTTGTTAAATACCAACTGCAACAGCAGCAATGCCTTCACAGTTGACAATTTTCATGCAAGATAAAGTATCTCCACATATCAAATGTTAGGTAAAGCATTATTCTTCTCCACACACCAGAATATACTAAAAATAACTCTTACTTTAAACCTCGTAACCGGAGTTTTAGAGCAGGACGCAAAACAACATGCATCAATTTTAAAGAAGAGATAGCCCTTTCAACAGCATGGCAGTTCCTGCTGGATGATGTCTTTTAAAAGTTTACGTTGAAAGCATGGCAACACGCATGCGCTGTACGCAAAACATCGCTCTTTTTTCTCTTTTTCATTTTAAATTTGCCTCGAAGGTTTCCACGTGTGATGATTCGAAAGGTAAAGGAATCAAAAGAAAATGTTCAATTTTCAACGTCCAGCTTAGTATTTATCAAAAAAAGCCTGAGGAAGAGCCCTCTAGGAAGAGTCTATAAACATCCTCATTCTTGTAAAGAGGAAATTTGCAGTAACAGACACCCATCATGGAACACCTTTTAGGACCTTAAGGTGTTATTTCCTCAAATGAAAAAGGGCGAAGAATGAAGTCAGAAGTAAAACCACACCAAATGGTGATATAAACAGAATGCAGAGACTATTCATCACAACATCAGGCTTTATAATACCCCATATGCGACAGTTCTGAGTATTCACTGTTTCATCTAGGGTGAAATGCACCTCGTCTGACAACAAAATATTCCATAGCCATGCATTGTCAACGACTATTCTGGTCAAAAACAGACAAGCAAATTCAGTGCATTGTTCTGGATCTAGGGGTGCAGCTTTTGCAACATGTGGATCTTGTATGGATACTACTGTAAAATGGATCACATAATTTTTCAAACCATAGATGAAGGAAGATGCAAATCACATGACACCACTTGAGCACTTGCCAAAGAATGCTGGAAAGCATTTGCTCTGTCAATCACAGCAACAGCAATTTGCTCCAGTTTCATTTGAAATCCTTTTCTGACCTCTTCCTGGCAATACAGCCAATTCTCCAGTCTCTTCAAATTTGGTAATCATTGTTTTAAAACCATACCTCAACATATGCCCTATTTGCAAGCCTTTCAAGCGTCAATATTCTCGCAGTGCAGCTGAACCATTACTGTTCTTCTGATAAAACAACTTTACCAGTAAAACTCAATCTTTCTTCTGTAAAGGCATGATAAAAAATGACACTGACTACTGGCTTTTTAAAAGGTTCCTAATTTGCAAAGTGTCCACTGCATGTGCCATTTTTCACCCAGTAGTAAAACTTTGAACTAAATACTTTTTTGCATTTTCCTTTTCCCCATGGTCCATATAACATATATACCAAGTTTCATCAAAATATATCAATGAGAATGGCTCTATACAGGTCTGAGTAGGGAAACTTTAATTATAACCACCTTGTATTTTGCTTTCCTGTTAAGTCCAGGTCTGGTACTTGATAAAACCCTAATTTTGTGTAACATCGCTTTTTTTGTTTTCTGAACGTTTTGGTTGCAGAGTATATTACATTTATAAAACTACCAAAATGAAAAGTTTATACTTGAAAAAATTTCACAAAAAACTTAAGACAATAAAGTTATTTTATTAAATTTTTTCAAACTTTTCATCTTTGCAATTTTACAAACTTTAAAGGAATCATTTTCATTAACTTTTTCATTTGCACTGTGGATGAATATTCATAGTATTAACACATCCAATTATTAATGAATAAACATATTTTTAATTAGTAAACTTGCAATTTTATAAATTATTGTAGCATAAACTTAACTTTTACTAAAAAAGCTATAACTTTAAATTACAATATATGTAAGATCATACTTATAGATATTACTAAATTTTATGCACTGTATATTTAATACAAAGCATATTTAATGAGATGCAAACTTCTATTAAAAAAATAAAATTTATTTTCATACCTTCTTCTTTCTCTTTTATAGATTTCTCTATTCCTTCTTTTAAACTGTCATTCAGCTATGAATAAAAGTAAAGTAAGTGAAAAATGATTATTCTAGCATTAAAAAAATACAAAATTTTTTATGATTATTTGATGATGCACTGTAAAAAATTTTATGTTTCTCTTATATTTTTATTTACAATATGTAAGAAATAACAAGTGATATTATTATTATTCATAACTAAATTTTTATGGATTTTGACTTTTTATATTCATTGTGTGTGTAAAATATTAGAACATTATATAGCAGACATGGGCAAATGCGGCTCTTTTTGAGTTACATGTGGCTCTTGCTGAAAGTGTTAATTTCTGCTTTTTATTATTATTTTTACAATTTTATTTCCACAATTTTGTGAAAATATGTTTATTAAAAAAAATTCAATATTTGTTTTCTATCATATTTATATTATATAATAAAATTGCAATACAGAACTGCAGTACAGAATAAAAAAGTACAGAACTGCAGCTTCCATGCATTTTGCAAAACCTACATTTTGGCTCCCACTGAACTTTTGCTTGCCCACTCCTGGTATATAGGAACTACATACGATTTTGTATAATATAATATAACTTTAACCTACTTAATTAATAATTCATTATATTTTTGCTAATATATTTTACATTAAACTTGATACCTTTGTTTTTTTCCCCAAGAGAAAGAACATTATTTGGCAAAAAGTTCTCTTGCATTTTTAAGATTTAGTGCTACATTAGAATTTACAATGCCTTTTCTTAACTCATCTGTAATTTTCTAATATCTCTTACCTCTCAATCCGTCAGATGTCTGAGGCATTTAAGATGGTGACCAATTACTTTGGGGGACCTGGGATCAAAACCGATTGAGCAATTAAAGAAAATCTCCACAAGCAGTCTGTACCGGATGTGTTGGACCCTGTTCTTCAAAACTTGGCCAAATCCATTGTGACCTGGCCAAACCCATAATGAGTGTGAAAACAAAAATTCTTCTTAGTATTCACAGGGTGAGTGGAAAAAAACTCAATCCAACAGGCCCAAAAATCCATTTGATTTGAATTGCATTAAATTTTCATGTGGCATTAATACACTTGGACAATTTATCCATTCTCATCATTACTCATACCTATGCTCTTAATTAGGATCATTACAAACAAAATGATACAGGTAAGAATTGGGATCTATTTAAAATTGTATATAATGATATTGTATGCTTAATCACTACAAAATATTATTTCAATTTGTTTTTTGTAATGATTAAAAAATAATAATGATGACCATATCAGGGTCAAAACAACTACTTGTAAAATAAATTATTTATTATATTTTTAAAATATTTTATGACTAAGAGACAAAATTTAGAAAGTAAATACATTTTCTTTGTAAGTTGGAAAATATGAATACAAATAATTTCCATTATCAGTATAAGTAAAGTTTGACACCAGTGCAAAAATAAAAAATGTGCAGTGATTTTGATCAACATATATCATCATAAAGCTTATGAATAAAGTTATTGTAGATATAAATGAATGTTATTAACAACAAGTACCTCTATTTATATATTCTATTTCTACATGTTTACATATATAACGGGTTACATATATACAAAATTGCCAATAGAGGGTGCTACAAAGCCTGTTGCTTCAATCACTGTTGTAATCAAATGCATATCATAAAGGTATATCAAAGCTAAGTGCTTTAAAAGATAGTTTATCATGTGTGCGGAGCATCACTCATGATGCATTATGTTCCACAGTTGAGAATGCTGTGCATGGCCTGGAACACTGGTATATACTGGCACAATAGACATGCCGGTATTGAGGAAACTAAATTGGATAGTCAAAGCCATGATACAGCATAACCACATTAACTGTGACATTTTCCAATAAATACTGGAATACCATCAGTTTGTGCACGTTAATTTTTTCTTCTTTTATTACACATTACATTTAAAACTTTACAGTGACCTCAATTGGCAATTTTTTTTTCTTGTTCTATTTTTCATCCCCCCTCCTTAAATAGTAAGCATACAAGCTTTGGTTTCATTTGAGTTATTCCTTCAAGCTACCAACAGCTCCAAATAGCGATACTTATAACCACACCACACTATATGTAGAAAAAGACTACATAAATAAAGATACTTGTTATATATAAAAATGTATGTATATATATAACACACACACACAATATTTTTTAATGTTTGAGTTCAACTGCATCAATTTTCTATTGTTTTTACTTTAACTTATTTTTCAATACCACATAGTTATCTTTGCTCTTTAAATTTGTTATCTTTGTTTAAATTTTACTATTATTACTGAATTATTATCAATAAATGAAATATAATTTTGAAAGGGTTAAAAGCAGACAAAATAAACTCTGGTTGAATATACGTTCTCAAAATTAATGCTTTGATGTATGAAAAATTTATTTATAATTGTGAAAAGTATTCTGAATAATGAAAACTATGTTTTCAAATGTTGCTAAAACTAAAATCTGTAAAGCAAGAAATGAATGTATTAAGAATATCTAAATCAACAAAATTAAATTAAAAAAATAACCATAAAACTTCAAAAAAATTAAAATAAAATGTTAATAAATTTGAATATTTAAATTTACATATTTTATTTTTAACTAATTAAAGTATCTTTTTAAACTTTTGTATTCACAACCAGTCAAACTTATTTATTTTAAAGAAATTATTAATCACACTCAAAACAAATTACAAAATCATTGATTAAAAATTATCAATTAAAATGTATATCATATCATATTAACACTATATCAATTAAAACAATCTATCTAATATATAACCGAGACGGGTTGATAATGATAATAATAATAAGCGCAGAGCCCAAAAGGTTAGGAGTTGAAAGTTGAAATTTGGTACACAGTTAGGGTACGTTACGAGAACGCACACTAAGAAGGGATTTTTCGAAATTCCTCCCCACGGGGGAGTGGAAGAGGATTAAGGCTTAACACTTCCATCAACAATGAATAAAAAAGTACAGAACTGCAGCTTCCATGCATTTNGGGGGAGGGGAAGAGGATTAAGGCTTAACACTTCCATCAACAATGGAAGTGTTAAGTAATAATTGAAGTGTTACGTAACAATGGAATTGTTAAGAGAAAGAGACGTGCAAGACGCAGATGCAGTTTTTTCATTTTTGCGGGAAATCGAACATATTTTTAGACCCATCTAAAAATTCTCTAATCAGTCCGGAAACAGGGAAACCCAATTCTTTTATTCTGTGAAAACGGGTAACGTTGACTATAACATAATAATGTTAATCTTCCCTATCGTTACTTTTGCTCGAGCAATGCCGGGCCTACCTGCTACTTTTTAAATATTTTAATACAGATGCATTCAATAAATTTCACGACCAGACATATAAAACAAAAATATTAAAAGACAATTTTTGTAATTTACACATGATCATTTTTTGTATTCATTAGTAAAGATTCATTATTTTTATGAAAAAAAAGAGTGAGTAAAACATTTAAAAATTTGTCATAGAAGATGTAGAAGAACAGAGAAAATGCATAAAATTTCACATTAAATTGTGAGAGAACAAATTTTTTGGGAGGAATCTATTAAAATGAAGTTATTACAAGTGGCATAAACTATTCAAATGAACAAACTGCTAAAACCAATGATCAACATAGTGAACAATCTCAAACTGCAAGAAACAATACAAAACACTAGAAAAAAACTCAATTAATTTAATTATTAATGGAAGAACAACCATTCATTCAACAGATTACAAAACAGTTGGAGATATCTGTAACAACATGTGTCTTCGTAACTAATGCCAGAAAAAACTGGAAATTCTCAAAATTGGTTAACCAGTTTCTGCAAACTGGTAAAAATTAGTTTTTAAATATCAAATGCCAAATCAGTTTGAAAACTGTTTTAAATTAATGTTTAATTATTGTATTTCATTAATATGAATAAATTTTAACATTTTATTGATATTAAAATATTTTTTATATTATATTTCTATTACATATTTTTATATTTTATATTCTTAATATATTATTATTAATATTAATAAAGTACTACAGTAAGTATTATTAGCAAAAATTCGTGATAATGCTTATATCACAAAATATAAATTTTTGTCTATAATTTCGTATCTTCTATTATCAGGACTTATTATACATTATCAGTAAAACCAGTATAATAAGTCTTGATAATAGAAGATACGAAATTATAGACAAAAATTTATATTTTAGTAAGAAAAAGGACATTGAGGCATTTTAATTAAAATGCTTATATCACATTTCTTTTTTGAACATATCTCGTATCTAAAATGGTTTTATTTATTATAAAATAAAAACAATGCATTTTATTTACCCGAGTCTGTTCTTTTAACTGTAACTCCAAATCAGAGGCCAAAGTGCGATACTGATTTATGCTTTTCTCAGCCAAATTAATCTTCTCTTGCAGTTCTTAAAAAATAAAACAAAGTTTGGTTAATTATTGATGAACATTTCATATTAATAAATACTTAAAAAACAATTGTTAAAGTTCAAATTTTGAAGTAATTAAACAAAATTATAAGCTTGAATTAACTTAATATTCACATTATGCTCTTATATTCTCTTTAACAGAATAAAAAACAAAGTAAAAACTTTTCTAATAAAAGAAAGTACAAGACAGATATTTTCCAAATTACAAATGAAATTTTTTTAAATTAATACTTTTATTTATATTATTGCATAAAAATAATATGTCAATATTTACTCATTAGGTATAATAATGTGTAAGACAGAAATTTGAAGTAACAATGGAAGGGCCATAAGTTGTTGAGGTTGTTGGTGTGATTTGTTTGTGT
Source organism: Centruroides sculpturatus (assembly GCF_000671375.1). Taxonomy (NCBI): domain Eukaryota; kingdom Metazoa; phylum Arthropoda; class Arachnida; order Scorpiones; family Buthidae; genus Centruroides; species Centruroides sculpturatus. The sequence goes on along the minus strand of NW_019384982.1, from coordinate 392,741 downwards.
TAATAATTTGTCCAATTGTGTTTACAATAATTATTATTTGAAAAATGTTCTGAGTTTAAAATTAAATAATTTCTTATTTATAATGTACGTACTGGATAACTATAATATGAATAAAGCACATTTTTAATAATCCAGCAAATAAATATTAGTAAAATAAAAACGTTTTTGACTGTTTTTAACGATTTTCCTCAGTTAACATAAAAAGTAGAATATCAACCATAACTACATTTCCATTATTTATATTTTCACATTTACGTTCTATTTTGGTATTCTATTTTTTATGTTAACTGAGGAAGATTGTTAAAAACGGTCAAAAACGTTTTTATTTTACTAATATTTATTTGTTGGATTATTAAAGGTGTGTTTTATTCATATTAAATAATTTTGTCAATCCAAATCCTCTTCACCATTCAATATAAAACTGAGTCTTCTAATATGCAAAAAAAGGAATAAGACAGACCATATAAGAAAGTATCAAAGAATGTCAAAAAAAGATTTCTCTTCATATAATTCAACATTAATACAACTTCAACACGAAGAAGAAATTTAGAAAAACTCTCAAAGAATAGTAAGTGAAGTTAAAAATTTTCATTTTTAACACGCTCCACTATAGTGGAGAAGTGATTACGTTTAAGACTTTTGTTTGTCGTTCAGATGTGGATCTGTCAGATTTGCACGCGCATGCTCTGTTCAATCCATTTAACATGCATGTCCACATGCATGCGCAACTACTTGATTCCAAGAATTTATAAAATTTATTTTAAACAAAATTAATATTTGATTTGCTTTTGTGGAGTGTGTTATCAGATTGGCTTAACCAAGCTTGTTATAATTATTTTGACCCAATATGCGAGTGAAAATCAGAAAAAGAGCTTAAACCAAATTACTCATTATGTAACTTGTGCAGGAAAATTTTACTCATTTAAACTCTCAATTAAAATCAATTATAGTAAATATCTAAATTCTGAAATAGGATATTAATTTGTTCAAGCAAGATTTAACCCCTTAAGCCCATAACCCGAGATATCTCGGGCAAGTTACATAACGTTACATAAAATGAGGTCCTTAAGGCCATTTTTGAAAAAAATTTTTTTTTTGAATATTTGGAATGTTTTTTAGGTCCCGAAATTTTTTCAAAATTTTTTTCCCGTGCAAAAAAATTTTATCGCGATTTTAATGAGCCTATGTGAAGGCTCGATTAAGGCTTAATTGTTTTTTAATGGGAGTTTTTTATCAAAATTATTTCATGGTTTTTAAGTTGTAGCGCACGGATTTTCATTCAGTAAAGTTATTTAAAGTTAGTTTCTGATGTCAAAAACGACCTCCGATGGTTTTTTAATTTTTTTAATTAATATATTTTTATAAATATATAATTAATTAATTAGGGGGGGTCGGAAATCGCAATAAAATATTGAATTTTTTAAAAATATTTAAAAATTTCTGTGTCGCTTATAGTCACCCTACTTTAAACCCTTGTCCTCCCAGACGTCTATGAGAATGTCCCGGGAAATCCAACTCCAGCTGTGTTCAAGGTCATCCAGATGTGTAAACAATGACTCATCGGTGTTAAATTTCACAGAAAGGCCAGACAAAGGAAAATAAAATCTGAAGATTTTTCTTCAAAATTAACGCATTTCTTTCGTTTTTTTCAGTTTTTAAGTATTTTTTACATTTAAATAAATTAATATCAAAAATGTCTATGTCCTTAAGGAGTTAACAGTTGAAGCCCTTGGGGATATATATTGCTAACCCTCAGAATCATGTTCCTGAGATAATCAAGTTTAAATGTTTGAAAAAAATCCAAAATTAAAAATCCCAAAAACAATAAGATAATGGCAATCAATAGTCTGTAACTATGTATCTTTGGCAATCTTTGGCCACATGTGCAGGCAATATTCAGAGAGCAAAAATATTAACTCACATCCATTCATACAATTTTAGGATTTTTTTCAAACATTCAAACTCAATTACCTCAGAAACACGATTCTGAAGGTTAAAACTATTCGTCTCCAAGGACTTCAATTATACAGATAAAATGAAAGACGTAGTAAAACACTGCACTAAAGTATGAAGAGTAATTTAGATTTTTAAACTGGATACAAATTATATAATGAATTTTTATCAAGAAGCTTACACAACAGCTGATTATTTATCAGAAATTAAACATTTAAGAATTCTCCACTGAAAGCATGATTATGCTATATAACCTAAATTTGAATAGTCTGTAACTATGTATCTTTGGCAATCAAATAACTAAGAAACATGGTTCATAAGGAATTTTGACAAAGCAAACATTGACTTTCCAATGGGAAATTTTCTTCTGTGTTGACTGTTGTAATTTATGTCAAAGATCAATAATAAGACAACAAACTGTCTTCATTGATACATTAAAAGAAATCCAGTAAAAAAAAATTATCTTAAGAATGGACTACTTTACAGAAGTTGAAACTTTCACCATGATTTGAATATAAATCAAATATAAAAATATACTTCTTTTTAGTTCAGTAAATCAAGCAACCTCAAGATGATGAAGCTCAGACTGGTAGACTTAAAAGTTCTCTCTCTAAAGTTTAATACTCTATTCATCTAATAACCAGGGAAATTTAAATTTTATACCTACAACATCTATTTTAAAATAATTTGAAATAACAAATTTGGAGTAAACTTAGGAAAATAAAAGTTTAGTTTAGATCAAAGGTTTCACATTTGATAAGCTGAAATTGAATGTTCAAGTGGTGTAGACAAATCTAAGAGAAGTTTGGTGTGTAAGTTCACCTTTTCATTGGATGAACCAATGATTTTATACTCTGACTCAAATATCCTCATAATTCAGATTACTGTAGTTAATAATTTCATGTGTATAAAAGTAGGCAATGTCATTGCTGGACTTTTCCAGCATTCTTTATTTGTTTTCATCCTCAATAATAGTCTTTATATTTAACCCCTTCTGAGCCGCGCTCGAGTGTGACTCGAGCAAGTTTTATAGCGTTACGTAAAAAATGGTCGTTAAGGCCACTTAAAAAAAATTTTTTTTTAATTTTTGGAATGTTTTTAGGTCCCCAAATTTTTTCAAAATTTTTTGCCCGCGCGAAAAAATTTTATCGCGATTTTAATGAGCCTTTGATAAGGCTCGATTAAGGCTTAATGTTTTTTTAATGGGAGTTTTTTATCAAAATTAATTTATCATTCTAAAGTTGTAGCGCACCGATTTTCCTTCGGTAAAGTTATTTAAAGCTGCTTTCTGATGTCAAAAACGACTTCCGATAGTTTTTTAATTTTTTTAATTAATAGATTTTATTATATAGAAGTTTAATTAATTAGGGGGGGTCGGAAATCGCAATAAAAATTATAATTTTTTAAAAATATTTAAAAATATACTGCCAGATTGAAGTCACCCTACTTTAAACCCTTGTCCTCCCGTGAAGTCTATGAGAATGCCCCGGGAAATCCGACTCCAGCTGTGTTCAAGGTCATCCAGATGTGTAAACAATAACTCATCAGTGTTAAATTTCACAGAAAGGCGAGACAAAGGAAACTAAATGATGAAGCTTTTTAACCAAAATTAACTCATTTTGTTTTTTTTTCAGTTTTAAGTACTTTTTATGCTTAATTAAAAATTTTTTTTAAAAAGTGGACAAATAGCGGTTAAATAAAATTACTAAAACAAATGATTACTTGTAAAAAGGAAGTCATTTAACTATTTTAAAAATATAAGAAATCCTCATTAATTCAAACTCAGAGAGTTTGAAATCCTGTTAATTCATAATTGTACTTAAGTCCCAGCTGCAGATAATAGAGATTTACACATTAAAGGATTTGGTTAGTTCGAAATACGGCTACTTCAAAATTAAAAGTGAAAATTCTGTCCGAACTGTCATTTGTGTACATTAATTTGTTTGTTTAGATTGAAATTCCTCCATGCTATAAAAGAACAATAGACTAAGAACAACTCTAATTTGGCCAACATAATTTTTCTTTTACAGTAATACATTTTTGGATATCATTTTATCCATGGACCACCCCATTTTTCTGTTAGTTCATAAAATATGGCTTAGTTTCGAGATTGCAAGACTGGGCTATGAGTAGCAGATTGAGATACAGTGGTACCTTAGGATACAAATGCCCCAGCATATGAAATTTTCAGGATACGACATGAAATTCGAACATATTTTTGCTCCACGATACGAACAAAAACTCACCATACGATGTTACATCAGTTTGCAGCGCCATTTTTTATTCACTTCTGTTCATCGGTCTCAGTTCACGTGTTTGCTTCATGGTGGATCACGCTCAATAAAGGAAATCTTGAGGTATTATCAGAAAGTGACCGATTTTATTGAAAAGAAACATCCCGAAAAGGTTCACACTGGCTGTATTGCTGCTTGGAGTAATGTCATTTGCCTAAGTCATTTTAGAAACATTTTAAAAAGTAGGCAAAGCCAAACCTCTTTCAATAGTATTTTACCAAGCGACCTCTATCCACTGAAAGTGCTGGTGGAAGTAAAGTAAAGACGGCAAAAAGCAGTGAATAAAAATTTTAAAAATATATAGGCCTATATATATAAAACAACACTAATTTTTTTTATCTTTTCTAAGTTATTTTTAAGCTATTGTTACATTATGTTACGTAAGTTAAGTTTTAGTATCATTTCCTTTCTCCCTCTCTTCCACCACCAGTTTACACCTCCAATGTCGTCTATCCTCAAAGCTAAAGTTCAAATAAAACTACATTTTTTTTATCAATTATTATTCTATTACGGTTATTTATACATTTACAACTAGAAAACGTATTTTTCAGTGTTTTCCTTACTATAGTTATTTTTTTTAATGTACTACTTAGCTTTAATTTGAGCGTGTTTTTCGTGTTAGAACGAATTATTTGGTTTTACATATAATCATATGGGGAAAAATGATTCACCTTACATTTTCATGATATGATCTCAGTTTCGGAACGGATTAATTTTGTATCCTGAGGTACCACTGTAATTATAGGGCTCTAGGCTACTACATTTGAGTGAGTGACTACTTTTTGGACCACTTTAAAAATAATTTGGGCTACACTTTGAGAAATTTTCCTTTACTCTTTATAAAACTTATCTGGCAACCTGTGAGATTCTCACCAGATACATGCTGTTTATCTGCAGTTTATTTATATCATTAGTATTATTAATTAATGAAAATAGCATTCTGTATAGTAGCCATATTCCATTTGCTTAATAAATTACATCAGTTATGTGGCTTTTGGCATAGTATACAGAAATATATAAACCTCAGATAATTCAAAGTCGCAATTATTTTGTTCCTTGAATTTCAAACTAACAAGGATTTTCTGTACTACCATCCTCTAGCTCTTCAACATATTAAGTTCTTTCAGTCTAATGCAATGAAAATCATGATTAATTATACAAATAAATATCTCAAAAAATTTTATTAAAAAATAGTCTTTTTTTCATATTTTTACACCAGATCTAGAGTTGGAGTTGGAGAAATATCAATTTCTTAAAACTATTTTATTAATATATACGTATTGAAAAAGTTAGAATTCAATTAGTTTATTCTATCAAAAGTTATAAAAAACATTGAATAACATCAATATTATGAATGAAAATAATTTTTTTAAACTTTTCAAAAGAATTCATTTATTTTTTGGTAAAATAAAAATTTGTGCAAGTAAAAAAATTTCATAACTTGGAAGTTTTTTGAGATATGGCTCCCACTCTCTTAATATCTTCTGAATCAATTGACTAATTTTCCTGAAAATTCTAGGAATATTTTCCCAATACATAAACCTCCCTGTAAAATTTCAAATTTTACAGAGAGGTTTATTAAAAATTTTTTTGACAAAACACAGGAGTTATTAAGCTTTTAAGTGTGTAAAAAAACTGTGCTCCCCACACACAAACACTAACATTAATCTATACAAGAAAAAAACTCCCAGCTTTGTTGCATTTCACATTTTATGGTCCTGAGTTCAAAAATGTAAAAATCTCTAATCTGTAAATCTCTAATTTCAGAAAACAAACTTACTTTTAATTTCATTCTGTGATTCTGCCAATTGATCTTTTAAATTTTTCACTTCCAACAGAGAACTTCTTCCTTTACCTAAAAAAATAATGTAACACCCAATTTAATTCTTTGACGATTAAACATTTATTTAAGCATTACAAAATGTATTTAATTAATCTAATTAAGATTTTCATTATTTCTTTATCTTCTATTAAGTCATAAAACTGTTATAAAATTTATAATATTAACCACTCAGCAGTGAGTGACAAATATAGTTGTCAAGGGCGATCGTGTGGCAATGGTGAGGGATGAATATGTACATCAAATTCTTTTGAGGGGGTATTCCCAAAAACTAGCCTAAAACTACTGTGAAAAAAAATTCACATAAAAAATGAATTATGTAACAATAAAAAAAAGATTTTTCTTTACTAGAAATAACTGTTTACAAAATCTTTTTCCAAAACAGTAATGAGAAAAAAACGTGTGGAAAAATACTCTAAAAATTTAGCACGTTTATTCTCCACTACTAAGGGGTAGCACCATACCTCGCTATTCCACTGTTGAAAGGTTAAGGTTTTTATAGTTTGATAAGCTGTGGATATGTGCGTCTAGGTACTCAACATGTTTGTAATGTTTTCAAGCATTAAAAGTATTTTGATATCTATATCTCATTTCCTATATACTACCAAAATATCTCAAAGAGCATCAACACAAATAATTCAGAAATTTGGTTATGCTTTATCTTTAAACTAATGCATATCAATATATAATATGTTTTTAGAATTAATATCAATGTCTTGCTCAAATTAGAAAATGAGATATTTATTTCTAGTAACTATTCAAAGAAATTAACATGAAAGTGCTGGGTCATATTTATAAGCAAATAAGATACAAAAATTATAATAGTCTAAATAAATTTTTATTCAAATTACAATCATCATATATCTAAAAATATGTTTACAGAAAATATTTAATATTTTAGATTCTCCACTAGGGAGCTTCACCTCCCCTAGCTGATTTATACAGACCAACCCTCTTCATATATAGGATTATACTGGTATATATGTTAGGCTCAAAAAACATTCATTCAGTGAAAAAACGACCACAACGCATTGTTCTTTGAGCAACATTTGCATTTTTTATCAATATAGTATCTTTTACAGTTACATATTATAAACCCTTGCTTACTTTCAGATGTTAACATGAATGCTGAGCAAAGTGTTAATTAAGGTGCGGGTATGTCCTAAACGTTAATAAAGTTATTGTCAGAAATTGTAAATTCATTATGAGCATAAAGCTAATCAAGAAGACCTTCCTTGTTTCCTAACTGATAGAGACCTGATGGATTAATGGATGCTCATACAACAGCTAAAACATTTCTGGAATCTGCACATCCCCTATTAACATCAGGCATCCTAACTAAAACATTTGAACCAATTTCAACCTGTTCATCATATCGTGGTTGCATCAGCTAATGTGCAGAACGTATTATGGCTTTTCTTAATCACCACAACTCATAGTGGTCAAATATCATGAAAGCCACAATGCAAATTTCACTTTGTAATCTTTTTGAGTTAGTCAAATGCGTTGTGGACATTTTTTTTCTCTCAATGAGCATTTTTGTTCTTTGAGCATAACATATATATACCAGTATAATCCTATTCCAAAATGATCAAAACTTTAGATACAAATGACACAAACAAGTTTTTACCATTCTTGACATTGATGATCCCTGTTCTTCTTGTAATAAATGTTGTTTTATGTCCATATATTCCTTCAAATATTATGTGGACATTTTTGCTGGTAGTTTTGATGTTAAAGGATTTTTGTCATTGTCCAAACTGTAATTTCATTTCTTTCCTTTATTTTTATGCAAAGGCATTAGTAAACTTTGATCCTCACTGACTGAGGATTCATAGCACAATCTAAGTTCAGGTTCTTTTCAAAATGCATATGCACACTCAAAATAATTGGAAAAAAAAAAATACAGTGGTGCCTCATATAACGTACACTTCCAATAACAGACGCTGCAAACAATGGACTTTCTGTTTGGCTGTTAAGTGACTCGAGCAATAGACTGGCTGCGAACAACGGACTTTCTGCGAACAAGTGCAAATGATGTTTCCATTCTTTTGCCATTGCCAATGACAATTTGCTATTTTTATAATATATTAGTATTATTAGAATATATTACTAGTATATCTGAAGTACAGAGCTCCCGTTGGGATTCGGCTTGCTCCCTTGTTTATTACGTACAGTACATCACCTCAGTGCAGGGTATTTACATTTATTCAAGTATTGTGCAAATCATGGCTTCTAAAAAAACAGAAAGGTGATTTCAATTGAAACAAAGCAAGAAATCATCAGAAGGAGTGAAAGTTGATAAAAACTTCCTTTTCGAAAGGTTCAGGAGTTTACCGACACTCATTATCCAAACAGAGCTGAGGCCAACAGGATCAATGATCTCTACAATGACACCCTCGCCCGTCATTTCTGACAGGTGTCAAAGAAGAGAAACAGACCACCTTGGACATGTTTTTCAAGAAGCCAGCTGCCAAAAAACAAAGGATAGAACAAGAGGAGTTGACCCTGCAAACTCTGGTAGCCTCTCCTAAATCTGACTCTGATTAAAAAACAATAAAAAGAGACCTGCGGCAATGTATAAAAAGTCTGTATCTGTATGAATTTGTGAAAAAAGAGTTCCTCCACCTTCTCACAACATCTGACTATCCAGCGTAATTGGTGACTGCTCCATTTTCATTTTTTTATGATACGGTTATTTTATGCTGCGGAACGAATTATATGTTTTAACATGTATTTCTATGGGAAAATGCATTTCGTATAATGGACTTTTCACTTAACGGACATGCACCTGGAATGAATTATGTATGTTATATGAAGCACCACTGTAGTTTTATTCAAAGCAGATAAAAAATAAAAACTTTTCTTTCAGATTTTCACCATCAAAATCAAAACATAAAACAACCTGTGGATTCCAGAATAAAAAAATTCTTTTTTCCCTAAATTGGTTGAACGTCACAATCTGATGTCCAAAAATGTTCCAATTTTGTGGTTACATGGTTTGCTTTGCTCACTCACTGCATGAGCTTCATCCACTTGTTCAAATATTTTGTGACAATTCAATTCCTGATATGACTGTTTCTATTTGTTTTTCCCTGGCCACTGTGGGCAGCCCAACTTCTCACTTGCTTCATTCACTTGCCCGTTGGCTTCAACCATTTGTTCCCAATATAGACTATTTATAACAAAAATTTCATGATGAAAAAACTCATCAAAATTCGTCTCTGCCATTATTTCTATTTTTTTATATATGTTACCAGCCAAACCTGATTTCAGGCCAAACGGGTTTATCCTACGCGTGTCAGGACATACTAGTTTAACCCAGGACAATCTAATTTGGCCTAAATACTTTAGGCTTAACTAGTTTGACCTAGGCCGGACTGATTTCGATGATTATTGTTTTTTATATTTGGAAGAGGTTTTCAAGTTTTATGAATTTTTTCAGATAGGGCTTTTGTATAATATTTACTTATAATGTAGGCCTGATAAAGTTCTTTGAAGAAAAAAAGCATGATGTTAAACACCGTTTTGTTTGTTCTAAAATGCATAAGTATGTTATGTAATTTGGTCAAAATAAAATATTTGTTTATTACAGTACAACTTTTGTACTCAAAAATTTCTATAAGAAATTGATGTTAATCAAGATGTTAGAATCTCACTAAGGACTGCAGCTATCAAACATTCAGTTGGGACAGGACAAGATGCACCTGTACCAAAAACTGTGTTACAAATAGGTGCCAATGTAAAAAAATGATTTTGTGTAATTCAAATTGCCACAACAGTACACTCTGTAAAAATAAATAAAAGATTAAATATTTTATATGTTACACTAAGAAACACAAACAAGTTCATTTTTAATTTTAGTTTGACTTTAAAAGTTATTTTTATTATTTCGTTTGAATTTTTGAAAATATTTTTGAAAGTTAATTACCTTTAAAAGTGCATGGCTTAAGAAAAAAAAAAATACAAACTGATAAGTACTGATTAGCTTATTTTTATTTTATAGTTTTGTACTGTACAAGTTTTGTGTCATTTCTAATCAATACCGTTTTTTATAATTAAGTAGACTATGTTTGAATAAATATTGTTCACGTAATTGATTACCTTTTATTTTATTTTAACCATTAATATACTTGAATAATAACTCTAAATCAGTCCGACCTAGGTCAAACTAGTTAAGCCTAAAGTATTTAGGCCAAACTAGATTGTCCTGGGCTAAACTAGTATATCCTGACATGTGTAGGATAAACCCGTTTAGCCTAGGACAAACTAGTTTGGCCTGAAATCGGGTTTGGCCGGCAACATATATAATAAAGAAAAGTGTTATGACAACTTTTTTGTGTTACAAAACTAAAATTATTTGTAACACAAACTGAGAAACTTCATCAAATTTCACATATTATTTTGTGTATGCAATACATTATATACTATTTAACATAATAATAACTGTGATATAGAAAAAAATAAAAAATAATAATAATAAACCATATCAATAAATTATTTAATAGGAAAGAGTTCTGTAAATATTAATTATAATAATCGCATGGCATTATAATAATTTAATTTGTGTCAAAACATGTAACTTACCAATGCCAGAAATGGGCATTTTGGACAACTGTGCTTCGGCAGCTGCTAGTTTTGCAGTGTTGGCAGTAGCCTAAATTAATTTAGGCAAGAAAAAAAATTATGTTCTTATAAAAGCATTGCATTTTATATTATCATAAGAAATAAATTGCAAGTATATTCATTTCTCTCTTACTGAAAATAAGAGAAATAAAATATACCTGCAAAAAATATTTCTGGTTACTTTAATAAATACTATTACTATTTACTATTATTAAATTCAAAATAACTTAAAGTTTATTGTAAAAATTGCCAAAAATGAATAAAATTAAATATTTATTCAATGTATGACTATTATAATTTAAGTTAAACATCAAAATTTCAAAATAAAAAAATAATAAAGACAATAAATCTATATTACTAAATATATAATAGCGCGCTCCGTAGAAAGATCCAACAAATTTGTGAGTACTTAGAAAAATTAAGAGTTAAAATAAATCCAAAAAAATCAACAGTAATGATATTCAGAAATGGCAGTAATATATCCAAAAAGCACATGTCCTTTTTTATCAATAAAGAAGAAGTGAAGATAGTTAAGGAAATGAAATTTTTAGGAATAACATTTACACCAACTCTTTCGTTTGAGAAACATTATAAAAATTCACTAAATAAAGCAAAAATTGTAATAAATAACTTAATTGGACTATTCTGTAGGACAAAGCTAAAGAACTTGAGAACACACTTTCGACTTTTTAATTCACTTGTTATGAATTCAATGGGCTATGCGGCCCCAGTTTGGAGTATGGATAAATTTAATGATTTCGAAAAAATACAGAATATATTTATACGCAAGATATTCCAGTTAGAATTTAATATCCCGGGCAGTGCCTTAAGAATAGAAACAAATAGATTCAGACTAAATACTATATTAATAAAAAGATATGTAATGTTTCTACAAAAAATTATAAAGGCAAAAGACATAACAACAAAATTGCTGTTTTCACTATATAGCAAATCAAAGGAAACGGACTTAAGACGAAGTTGGATTATAAAGCTATCAAAGATAGTAAATAAATATGGATTCTCTATTAAATTGTTTCTGGATCGTACACATGATATGGAGCAGTACAGTAAAGAAATAATATACAGAGCTATGGAGTTATCCATTGTTCAAGACATTGAAGACATACAAAAACGAGAAAATACAAGCTGGTATGCAACAATTTTAAATTACCCAGTAAATAATAACTATATATTGACAAATCTAGCCTTTAACATCAAAAAGTTTTTCATACAGATTAGGCTAAATAAACAGGGAATAATTATAAATGATAAATATATAGACTATATTCAATCTAAATGTCCAAATTGCAGCAAAATATTATCTAGAGTTCATATTATATGTGAATGCTGTAACGAAAAAGATAAACTACAAAGGCTCCAGATGGGACCGCTGGCTAACTGTAACAGTGAGATGAAAATGTTTGAGACTTTTGACAGAGCTAATACTAACACAATCTATATTTTATATAACTATGTTAAACAATTTATTAAATAATAAGAGAATATATGAGATGTTAAATTAATACGCGTTTAAATAAAACGCCCTTGTAACAGGCGAAAGCCTTTTACGCCAAATAAAGACTATTATTATTATTATTATTATAAAAAATATATAATAGCTCTAAATAAATTATATATATAACATATATGTCGTAGCCAGATTGTTAATTTAGCCACTTTACAAAGCATCTAGCTGTGTGATTAAATAGTGCTGTTTTTGTAATAAAGGTAACTAACATTCAGCCAAATTGTCATTATGTCATGTTTTACAATATGGCTGGCTAAGTTTAGCTGTATTGTAAAGTGAAAAAAATCTCAGCCTCTTCACTGAAATGTGAATTAAGATTAGGGACAAAAATATTAGGAAGTAAAAAAACATATATTGCATATTCAAAATTATTTATTTATAAACTTGAAAATTATAAAAAGAGTACAGTATTTGAATTATTTCCTGCTTTTAGGAAATAATGTAATTATTTATAATAACTAATTAACTTAACTGTTCTTTGGTCATTTAAAATCTTTAACTGCTATTAAGTATTCTTAATGTTTAGGTACTCTATTATAATTAAGAATAACTTTTGTAAAATTATAATGTAAATAAAAAGAGATAGTTTGACATACTAAACAGTGCAAAATTAAATTATAAAAATGAGAAACTTTAAAACCATTAAATTTCTTCAATAGTTACAAAATAATATTAAATGCATCAAACAGATGTATTATTTATTAATGCAAGATAAACTAGACTGACATTTAGATACACAAAGAATTTTCTAAATTTTCTTTTTAAAACATGTTCATCTATCAGTGTGGCATTGATTTTTTGCAGGTTTGCATGAGCATTTTTGAAATCCTTGACCACCAAATATTGATTGGTTAGTCAAGGCTTATCACAGAGATATTGATCTTTCTAATATTTCATCATTATAATCATTCCATGACTCTTGTAATTCATAACAACAAAACCTATTTTTAATTATTCTAGATTTAGTCCCTACTTTGTAAACTCCGTTTCTGAAATCAACAATTTTTTCCATAATATTTTTGATATCTAAAGACCATGGTCTATTTTTGGTACATCAAGAAAAATATTTTTCCAATATCTAATAGGAGAAGTTTCTTAGCAGTATCAACCATCTTCTCTGCAGTCCGTTTAATTTCTTTATGCACCACTTCCCTTTCAATTTGTATATTATGCTCTTTTTTGGATATAAAACAGATAATCTTTGACCCATAACCTTCATCGCCAGACAATCATTAAGCCTCCATCATTAAGACAATCCACAAATAGCACGAACAGGTTTAAAGCAGGAACTACAGTGATGAGCTCCACTGGTTTCATTTTGACACACTGTACAGGTTAGATCAGGTGATAATTTTTCATTATTTTCTGTGGTTATTGTGATATAAAAGATATTTTCACTAATCAAATTATCAGAACTGTGCGATGTCCATTGTGAAGTATCATATTGAATGTTTTACATCTTTTATAACTTTTTGATCACTTGTGGCAAAGAATGCAATAAATTATGCAACAAATGATCTTGCCAACACAGACTATAAAAATTAATTTCCTTATGTAATAATCTTAATAGTTACTAAAATGAATTAGAAATTTCTTTATATCCAAGAATACTTTGCCCATTTTACCACAAAATTATGCCTAAAGGTGACACAAATAGAGAAAGGTATTGCTCTTCTATACTAAAACAAACGATGAAATAACTTATGTAGCAAGTCAAACTTTTGTAGCCCAAAAAGTCGGCAATGTGTCAAATGATTTTTTTAAGACAAACTAAAACAAGACCCATTTTGGCAGTCAAATCTGGCAACATTGCTTAATGCTCAAATGGTAAGAATCAGAAGTAAATATGACAATCTTGCTGTTTATCTAACACCTCACTGAAAAGTGGCTAATCGTTTGGCCACTATCATAAAATGTGAAATGTCGTTCAATCCAACAGGATTTGGTTTAGCCTCTTTGTAAAATGACTGAACGTTAGTTAGCTTTATTATAAAACACTGCCATTTAATCAAACAACTAGACGTTTTGTAAAGCAGCTATTTTAACAATCAGGCTGTGACATATATATATATATATATATATAATTTATAGCAGTTGAATAACAATATATGCACTGATATATGTATGTCTGTTTGTTATTCAACTGCATAGTAAATGTTAAAAGTTATGTAATTTAATTAGAACATAAAATAATTATTGAAATAAATATTTTTTCATACCAAAAGTTAAAATAACTATCTCCTATTTTAGTTACTAATTCAGCAAATGAACAAAAGCTAATAATTTTAAAAACACATTGCTTAATGTTTTGTCAAAATTACAAAAATTTTATACTCATTATTTAGCATCTTCCAAGAAAAAAAATATACAACAAATTTTAAAAACAATAAAATAAAATTGTAAGAGTCAAATCTGTGATAATTTTAACTAAAAGATTTTTTTTTAATATGCTGNTCCCAAAAAATTATACGTATTTTGGAAATGTTGAGTGGAATTAGTCTAGAATCGGTTAATTTTATAGAAGAAAACCTTTCGAACAGCCTTAGTCCGTAAAGTTCACACCTATCGGGCTGCGATTGGCTCATGTATTTAATCATTCCTACAACGTAAAATTCGATTAGCGTGGAACGTATCTAAGCGTTATAGGGGGGGTCTACTGTACTAATCTAATAAATTAAAAAGTAAGTTATTAACCTATCCTGTGTTATTCCCGACATATCTCGGGGTCGTGACCTCTGACCTCAACCGGTTGACCCAAGATATCTCGTTACAGCAGTGTTCCGCAACCTTTTTCTACTTGCGGCACACCCATGACTTCACCACGGCACACCAAAATGTTATTTCCCTCAAAAACATATGATATGATACTATTAATAAAATTAAGTAATGCTACTAACCTATTATTATTGTTATTAAACAGACATCAACACCTGTGAGCAAATTTTTTTTACATATAATTTCTTAGAATACATAAAAATGCGTGGCTTGTAATAAATAATAAACAAACATCATCTTATTTCATCAGTACTGCGGCAGAGAATGAAATACAAGTATAAGAAACACAACAACTGTGATAAAAATATATAAATAAAATTTTAAATAAACAAAATATGTAAAAGTTCACGTCACACCTTTCATCATGTGATGGCACATCAGTGTGCCGCGGCACACCGGTTGCGGAACACTGCGTTACAGCATCAGAATGTTTTTGAAACTAGATGTCACTAGTCGTTATAATTTTTATATTAAAACTAACTTTTAAAATATAATTTGTTTGGTTATTATATTTATTAATACAGTAGAGCGTTGATTATCCGAATCAATTGGGGACTGGGGTTGTTCAGAAGATCGATGTTTTGGATAACCGATTATGTACGAAAAAATATATTAATTTATCCCATCTTGACATTTTTCTCCGTTGCTGTCGCTTCGCGTTGAATTTTCGTCGATGTTAAGCCTAACGAAGACTATTGTATCGTTAAAAATTAGTTTTTTATTTTGTACGAACAAAATAAACATATTGAAAAATATAAAAACAATAAAAAATTATACTTCAGAAGTTAATTTAGTATCAAAAACGTAAAATATTTGAGTAGCCCAAGACATAGCCAAAGATTCCAGCGCCACAGCACTGGCAAAAATTTAAATTTGCTGACTGGAATTCTTTCGGATGATTGACTTTCGGATAATCGACGCTCTACTGTATATCTATTTTGTTTGTGATAAATAAAAAAATAATTTCGGATTATATTATAACCACAATTATTATTTTCAAAAAAGTGCAATTTTTGTTAGGTTTAACATTGACAAAAATTCAAAATGGTCACAGGCAACGGAGAAGGATTTAAACATCCAATAGGTTAAAGTGATTTCCAATAAAATTTTTAATTTAAATGTAAATTAATAACAATGTGATGATTTATATCATTTTATTATACAGTATTAAATATTAAGAAAGAGAAATTCTAAAAAATGGAACATATCAGTAAATAATTTCAAAACCTGATATTTATTTTAATTTAGTTACTTGTTAAAAAAAAAAACATTTAAATTCTTTATTTATCACTTACATTTTTTCTATTGTTAACAGTAAAACTAATTTTAAATTTTAATTCAAATAGAATATAATTACCTGAACTGCTTGTAAATTTGCAGTTAAACGAGACTGTTGTTGTTTCTCTCGCAATAAAGTGTCTTTTTCTTGTACAAGACGTGATTCGACACTCTTTAATAAATTTCTTTCTGCTTGTAAGTTTTCTATTAATACTTCTGCTTTTGCCAATTTCTCTTGTGTTGCCATGACTTCCTAAAATATATCAATAAAATTAAAAATGATGTATTGAAACCTATTTTGTAAATGTAAACACATTGAAATGAAATTCCTACCTGGCGTAGACTATTTATTGTGTGTTGATGTTGAGTAATATTTGCAGTATGTTTTTGATTTTTTTCTCTTAATAATGAAGCTTCTCTCTTAAATATGTCAGCATTTGATTGAAGTAAATTAAATCTTTCTTCAGAATATTCCAGCTATTTTATAAAAGTTATTTCATTATGATAAATATAATCAAAACTGTATAATAATTTTTAAAAATTCACTATCTTATATCACAAATATTAATAATGATATACGAGGTCTGTTCAAAAAGTATCAGACTTTTATTTTTTTCCGCATAAACCAATGATGCGCAGGAGGCCTCTTTCGGTGGAGTTGTGGAGGGGACAGTCATGCACAGCCCTGAATTTTTTCCCGCCTGCAGGAAGCGTCAGTCGTTGGCAGTCGGCTTATGAGTGAGGACATATAGTGAGCTCTCGTCGGATTCTATTAAGTTGGAAAATGACTGAACAACGTGAGCAGCGATATTACATCAAATTTTGCCAAAAACCTTGGCGATACCCGAGCGTAAACCATTCGAGAGATTCAGTAGACTTTCGGGGACAATCCTCGAGGCCAAAAAAAGCGCGGCAGGACCGCAGCAATATCAAGGTCATGTTGACAGTTTTTTTTACTCTCGTGGGGTGGTGTATCGTGAGTACACACCACGAGGCCAAACCATCGCAAAGGAGTACTACCAGGAGGTCCTTCGTCGTCTTTCCGATGCTGTGTGATGCAAACGACCAGATCAGTGGTCAATCAAAGCTTGGTAGCTCCATCGTGATAATGCATCCGCCCATTCTGCGCATCTGATTCGGGCTTTCGTCGCCAAACACAACACTCCTGTGGTTCGTCACGCTCCGTACTCTCTCCATATGGCTCCATATGACTTTTGGCTATTTCCCAAGCTGAAAATGCCGCTAAAAGGAACCCGATTTTAGTCGAGAGAAGACATCGTACTGAATGCGACGGACTGGCTGATGGCCATTCCAAAAGATGCGTTCCAGCAGTGTTTCCAGCAATGGCAGGAACGCTGGGAGAAGTGTATACACTACCAAGGAGACTACTTTGAAGGGGATTAGGGTTTTGTACCTCAAAATCAATAAATGTATTTTTTGCCAACCAAAGGTCCAATACTTTTTGGACAGACATCGTATACTATAATTGAGGAGTTCTACAGAATAAAGTAACTAAGTGCACTTAGATATATTTTTTCAGTTAAATGTCTTATTGCTTTTATCAAATAGGGTTTATGGATGTGGATAATCAATTTTTCTTGCTATAATATGCATTTTACCCAAGTATATTTAACATTTAAATTTTACTCACTTCATAACAATCCTCAAATAAAAGGACCAGTTTTTTGAGAATTATTATTATTGTTTATTCTGGATAATTCATGACATATCTAGAGATATTTTCAATAAAATGAATAACATTTAACTGAATAAATTTAATTTTTTTTCTTTATTATAGTATCATATCTCTAGTCATAATATTGTATATGTGAGAATGTAATATTTATTCATTAATCTTATAAAGTTAACACACCTTACTACTGAGAAAGCACATTTATTCAGCTAAACAAACGTTTTCAACCCATTTCATGGGCCATCATCAGGTTAAAGACGTTCGAATCAATGACTTTTCGAACATGTTCAAATTTAAATTATATTAGAACATATGTTGAAATAAGATTAAGTAAACAAGCATAACAAAATTAATACAATAAACAAGAAAAACGAAATAAAATAAAATGAAATACAAAATACGGTAATTTCCCATAATACAATATGTAAACATTTTTTTATAGTAACTCAGGTTTTATTGAGCCTGATGGATGTATCCTCTTACGAGTTCTTTCTGATTATATATTTCCATGCCGACGGTAAAATGGTTGCATCTTTATAGTTTAAACATTTATCCGTTAAGCTAGATCTGTAGATCTCACACTTCTCTGTTGTGGATGCAAGCGTATTCATTAATCAGCAAAGATTATGTAAAAAAAATAAAATATACATTTTTGAAACAAACATAAAATTCTAATGCGGTGTCTTTACATATTGTTGCATTTGATTTACATGATTAATTGAGGATCTGTTCATAACATCAAACAAACATATTTAAGGAACTAGATTATTATTTAAAATTAAGAAACAAATGAGATAAATATATTAACTGGTTTGCTTAAAACTAATAGCCATCTGCATTATATATAAGCATTGTTTTATCTGTATTCCTTATATAATAAAATAATACAGAATAATATATTATTATTAATTTAAATCACATGTTTTATTCTATAGTATTTCCAAGAATAAGAATGGAACCAAAATGTGGACTTTAAATCTTTATCACTGTTCCATAACTAAGCAAGGAGACTTCTTCAAAATATGATGTTTGAATTTGGAAGAAACCTTAATATATAAACCAAGTTTGAACCAGCATGTTGCAACAATCATAAACCAACCAAAAGTTGTGATAACGTTAAACAAACTTTCTTTCTTCTTGTAGAGAGAAATATAAACACACTTCTTAAGAGCACACTTGTCCAATATAAGCATTGTTTCTCAAATTACTTATAGGTCAATGGAAAATTCTATCTTCAGAAATTAAGATTACCAATGGGATTGCCTCTGTCAGTAATAATAACTGAAATAGTATTTACAGCTATTGAGTCCTATGTTGTCAATGTACCACTTGCAATAAGATATCCACTAGCATATTTTAGTTATATGGATGACACTCTGATATTACGGCATTAGAGAAATTCCAAATTCAGTGACTTCTTAAATGTGTTGAGTTCCTGTCAATTTTATATTAATTTCATTCTAGGAAAAGAGGATAATGGTAGCCTAAGTTTCCTGGGTCTTTGCATAACAAGAAAACCACCAGGAGTGATATTTAGCTTTTACCACAAATCCACAGCAACCCTTATGTTACTGACAGCATTATCTTTCTAGTGTAAACCCCATATATTGATGACCATACTATCCCTCATAAGAGTTTTTTCATTTCTTTTCCAATAACCTACTTTTACAAGTAGAATTGGAAAACATTAAATGCTGTTTTTAAACCCAGCAGTTATCACACAGTATTCTATGAAGTATACAATCAAATACAACACACACACTTCCTACTTTCACATCTCACCTCACTTTCTGATACCTAGGGGTTACAACATATTCTCTATTCCACCTAACAAGGTATTTCATGATTTATCCAGTGATAAATTTGCCATCTCTAAGAACCTCACATGGAACAAACTAGAGCTAGTTGAGGTGTGAGATTTCTATAATAAATGACAGCAAAGTTTTCCACTATACTGACACCTTAGCTCAGGCTTCAAAATAAAAAATTCTCCATACAGTAAAGTATTTGTAAAGAAAAAGATCCACAGTAAAGCCAGCAGCTTTTTTCCCGAGTAATGACTGCAAAAAGATGAGAGAAAGAGTACGGGATAATGTAAAAAATCTAAAAGACTTGAAGCACTTCAACAAAACTCTTTTAACTCAAAACCATAAATATATGAAAATCCAATCCTATATATCAACCAATGTTTAATCTTTATCTCATGTGTTAGCAGTACTTTCATGCCTTAAAATAATGTTGCACTCATTCTACCAATCAAATCTTTATACATTGCTCCCCATCTGTGCCATTTTTCTTCTATTATTTGCTGGCAAATAAAACGTTTTTAAAATTAAAATTCAAAGATATATTCTCCAAACATTTCTGTTCTTGTTGTTCAAAATTGTAACTGAAGAATCGCACTTATATTGAGCAAAAGTACTCTTAAAAAGCATATTTGTTTGTATTTCTCTAAACAAAAAAAAGAAAAAAAATTTTATTTGGGTTTTCATATATTGCCAGTAAGTACAACATGTAAACATACCTGTTTATGTCAAAATAAAAAAAAATTCATAAAATTATTTTTCATTTATTGTATAAACATCACTGTACCTGTGAAGATAGCTTTGCATTTTGTACTCTCAGTTCAGATATTTCATCACGAAGCTTGTCTATCTGTTCATTTAACATTCTAAAAAAAATATTTTATAATAATAAGCAAATAAATAATATTTACCATAATCACAATTTTATACTTATATAAGTTCATTTGGATTATAAAATTAGATAAAAATGATATAATGAAAACATGTATATAGTTTTAATTTTAGTTTCATAATCTAGTATTAAAACTGGAAAAACAATAAAGCCAACCACTGCTGTATGCTATTGGCCTATATAACAGCTATAATAATAATAAATTACCCAACAATTTGACCCTAGAGAGAGGTGTTAGGTGCCATCTTGTATTTAATAATTATACAGTAGTCACCACTGAACTTAGACCAGGCCGCAGTTAATGTGTCATCCAATAAATAGGTTTAAAAAAAAAAGTAGCTTTGATTCATTGCATGAATGCTTTACATAATTTAGAACAAATATACACTAATTAACCTTTATTTTTGCTAAATATCAACTTGATATCTTGCAAGGTTAACAAAATTGAGCCAGTCAAACTTGAGTCACAGGCATCAAAAAACATAGACTGCTGTGCCACCGATGTCAATGAACATAGATCAGCTGATAATTTGCATTTAAATAATGTTACAATTTCAGTATTTCTGAAATAAATGATTATTTTAGCCTCACTTTAGCCTGCAGTAATCCTGTAAATGACATAAGGTGCTTTTTTAGTTTTATTTACAAGCCTTTGCATTTTGTCTACAATGACCAGTGGAAAAGCTGTTTCAGAATATTTAAGAAATGCTATCATTGCTAAACAAAGTCGTGGCATGTCTGAGAGAGCTATTAGAAAAGAGTAATGCTAAGCAAGACAACAGTGCACCAGATTTTTGTTTATTACACTAACCACGGCCATGTTATACCTAACAAAGCTGCTGGACATCAGCAAAAAACTTCAAAAGTTGATGATAGGAGTTTTAAAAGAATCAAAAAAAAACAATTGTTGTGCCACAGATATAGAATGTAACTATAATATGGAATGATGCAACTGAAAAAAATGTATCTGTTTCGACAACATGCAGGAGACTGCATAGAACTGGAAACGCATTTCCAGTCCTATGCAGCACATGAAAAACCTTTGCTAACAGCACATCAAAAGAAGAAATGGGTACAGTGAGCCAAAGAACATCTTTCCTGGCCTCAACAAAAGTGGCATGAAATTCTGTGGTCTGATAAATCAAACTTTGAATTATCAGCAACAGACAAAAGCAAATGTGTCCTTTGATCTGCCAGTGAATCTAATGAGCCATCTTTGTTATACCATTCAGTGACGTTTCTGCCAACTTGATGGTTTGGGGATGTATGAGCGCCAGTGGTATGGGTCAGTTGACATTTGTTGATGGAACACTTGCTTCAGAGCAATACATTAACATTCTACAACAGTATTTACTTCTGTCCATAGCAAAGCTATATCTAAATAGAACATGCATTTTCCAGCAGAATGGGGCCACATGTCATAGAAGCAGAAAAACAAAACAGTAGCTTGCAGAAAAGAACATAGAAGTTGTTTGTTGGCCATCCAACAGCCCAGATCTTTCACCAATTGAGAATGTATGGAACATTATGAAGAAACGTCTGTGAAAAACATGCCCTCAGACAGTTGAAGGACTAAAAGCTTCCATCTTAGCTATCTGTAATTCCGTAACAGCAGATGAATGTGAACACCTAGTCAACAGCATGCTGAAACATATGGAAGGTGTTTTGGACGCAAAGGTGATGCAACAAAATATTAAATGTGCAGTAGTCTATGTTTTTTGATGCCTGTGACTCAAGTTTCACTGGCTCAATCTTGTTAAACTGCAAGATATCAAGTTGATATTTAGCAAAAATAAAGATTAATTACGGTATATTTGTTCTAAATTATGTAAAGCATTCATGCAATGAATCAAAGTTACTTTTTTTTTAAACCTATTTATTGGATGACATGTTAAATGCAGCCTGGTCTAAGTTCAGTGGTGACTACTGTAATTATAATTATTAAATTTATTACACAATGGCACCTAATACCTTCCTCTAGAGTCAAATGGTTTGGTAATTTATTATTATTATAACTGTTATAGGCCCAATGGTATATGGCAGTGGTTGGCTTTATTATTGTATCAGATTTTCATAGAGTTGATTATATACTGGAAAAACAATTTATTTATTACAGTTTCTATCACTTATTTCCTAATAATTTTCCATCTATTGATAACTAATCTTAACATAAATAAATGCTTAGTTCTCTATTTGCATCTCATTATAAAAAAAAAATAACAGTTTCTTTCTGTTAACATGACAAAGTATATTAACAAAATTAAAAAACAAATTCAGATTTTTAAGTTGACAAATTTTAAAGCAATTACATAATTAAAACCAAATGTAATATTTGTAAGTTGTATTAAATGTAAAGACTCTAGTCATTCATATCAGCTCAATACCATATTTTGACTATTCTGCATAAAGTTTTAAGTACATCATCTCATACAATAATATGAGTAATTATTGGGTTGTTTGGAAAATAATTTCCAATTTTTCATAGCTGACAGTTGAGACCCTACATGGAGCAAAAATTATTAGAATTGTATAAATCAATGAATATTACAAAAAATGTTGTTATCCATNTATTAAAATAAATTTCATTGCATACAATGTGTTCATTCGACAAGATCTTGTGATGAAGGATGGTAAAATTTGTGTTGGTAATAACATTAATTGCCCATGGATAATTTTCAGTGCCTTTAAGTATTGAATAACGGGTTGGTAAGTAAGCCGGGTTATTATGCAGACAATAAGGCTCCTGTATTAAAATAAAATCATATTTGTGGCAGATAGATGCAAGAAGGGAAGTTGCTGCAATTCGTTTTCCCAAATTAATCTGCAGAAAACGTATACCGCTATTAGTTATAACATCTAAGTCCATCTAAGTTATAACAGTTTCTGAAGAGTTACCAAACTTGTGTGAAATTTGACATTATCGTGGTAAAACACCTGTTTTGTTGATCAATTCTGACCGCCTTTTCTGTTTGATGATATTACTCAATTTGGTTACTCGATGGCAGTACACTTTCAAATCAATTACTAAATTGTCTGGTAAAAGCTCCAAAAAAAAAATTTCCTTAAAATCCCACCAAAGAGAGAGAGCATTTCTCTTTAAGAACATGTGGAACCCATATATCGAGCTTTGAAATGAAACCAATTTGTTTCAAGTAATCATAAATGGTTCAATTTGACAAATTTAATCTCTTAGTGATTTCACGTGTTGTTATTCGGCAGTTTGCTTCAATCAGTACCTTTATTTTGTTTTCATTGGCTTCAACTGGCCATCCATAATGTGGTGCATCTTCAATATTGAAATTGCCAGAATGAAATTTTGTAAACCAGTTTTGGTATTGTCGTTTTGTCAATACATCTTCTCCATACATGTCACACAATTTTTTTCTCGCTTGAACAGCATTCTTACCTTTTTGGTAATAAAAGAGCAAAATATTCTGAGAATGCTGCTTTCGATTTTCTGTATTTGATGGGACACAAAAAATAAACAATTGCACAAAATCAAACAAAATTTTTTACAAATAAGCCTTAAAATGCTAGCTGTCAAAATATATAATGATAATATGGTTTAGAATGAAAATGGCGGGAAAAATACGACTAATCGCTCTAGTGGTAAAAAAAAACGAAATTATTTTCTGAACGACCCAATATATCATTTAAATTTAATATTTGCTTTACTTATAAAAATAATTTTATAAACTTACTGCGTATTTTCAGCTTTTTCTTTTTTATAAACTTCAAATTCCTTCTGTAACTGAATAAAGGCAGTTTTTGTTTCCTGAATATTTGAATCATCTGCTTTCTGAGGTGATATATTAGGTGTTGTCACAGGCAATGTTGAAATAACAGAATTTGAAATAATCTAAAATTATCAAAATTGTATTATCAATTTTCAAGCAAAAATAAATTTTAAAATTAAATTTATATTAATTTACTTTTGTAATTATTATTTCAAGTATGTTTCAAAATATAGAGTTAATAAGTTACTAATAAAATAATAACAACTATACACACACATTTGTTAAAGTTTGGAAAGTTAAATAATAAATATTTAAAGATAAACTATCATTTTAACAAAACATTAATCTGTAGAAATGAAATCAAGAATTACAATTATCTTTTATATTTCAAAATAATGTAATAACTTATAAAACAATTCAAAACAAAACTCATTAGATCATTAAAGCTGTGCTAGATTACTAAAATTTTTGATGAGTTTTAAACAATTCTTTAATAACTTTTTATGTTTTAGATTCTGAATAAGTTTAAATGTATAGTATTCAGGTATATAAGGAAAAAAGATAAATGTTGTAAGGAGTCAGTTTCAACCCATTCTATTTTTGTTTGGGGACTTTTTACTTTGTTTTTCTTACTTATTTTGGGTACTTTATTTTCATTAAGGAAAGACTCTCACACCTCACCCAAACAAAATTCAAAATTCTAAAATCCACCTTACTATGATGACTGCTGGCAGAAACCTATTATGTCACTGAACCCGAAACAGCATCTTGGGAAGAATTCCTCAGGAAGTTAAAAGAATGATCTCCCATCCCAAATTGTCACCCAAAAATTTACAAATGATTAAAATGTAAGGGCAATGATATGACTTAAGAAAGATTACTAAAATTACCAAATGTTAGCCATTTAAGTATGTATAAACATGTAACTTCACCACAACTAAACTATAAAACAAGGTGAAACTAAGGCTCGAACAAGGCAAAACTAAGGATCAAGCAAGGTTAAAGCAAGGCTTTCAAGTTTCATTGACAACATAAAAGTTTTTGGTGACGATTAGGCGACTTTATTAGTAAAATTAAACTGTGAATTTTCAATACATTTGAAATTTCTCTTGTCAGTTTTATGGAGATAATTATAAGATAGTTATAATTCATGTTTTAAGTTCCCGAATGTCCGGGAAAGTTTATTGTACATAATTTATCAAATAAAAAAAAAATCTTTTTATTATATTTTGAATTTTTTGCCTACTTATTTCATTATTGTACATATTCAGGCTTAAGACTAATGAATAAATATTTTCATTATTATACATTGTAATTATTCCAGGTTTTCATTCATTAACAATTTTTTTTATTACTTATTGCCCACTTTAATTAAGCCCAGACCTAGCACTAACTGAACCCTTGTTTATGTAATGCACTGTTAGGAAACTATCTGGGCTCTTAATAGAAAGAGATAAGACATTACAATGTTGATGTTCATTTGTTTATTGTTGCTCTTTCATGTTCCCACATAACTTTGTATTTTAAACTCTACAATCCAAAACCTAAACATGGCCAATGATTGAAATGCAAGTTTATTTAATTTATGCTGGATAAAAACAGATTTTTGTTTTAAATTTATTCAGTTGATTTAATTTTGTGTTTTGGTAAGATACCTTAGATTACAATCTAATTTTATTACCTGTAAACTAAAACAATTCAAACTCCAGTTTCCAATAATTTTAATATTTAAAAGCGTAACAGAAACCTGAATATTTATAATCTATTAGTGATATTTAATATTTTAAATTTTACTTAGCAATTTTAAATTTCTGTTAAATTTCAGCTGTGAGAAGCTGGAGACAGAACAAGAGCTTCTCTTTAAGGTTGGAAATTTCCCTAGCTTTGTGCGAGAAACCCAACACAGACTATTCTATCCGTTTGTGAGAAACAGATAACAAAGGGAAGTTTTTATTTCCTGTGGAGAGATCTTATCTTGCCCACTGATAATACATTTGTAGTTGTCTCACCCATTGCCTGTGTGATGCAGCTTATGCATCTCATCTCATAGGAAAAACTTACACCCCAATTGGAGGGGAGCCATACATAAAAAAGGGCAGAAGTCCCAGTCTCAGGAAAAACACTTTCCTAGAAGCTTCTAGGAAAGTGTTTTTCTAGTTTTTTCTAGTTTTTCTAGTTTTTTCTAGGAAAGTGTTTGTCCCAGTCAGGACAAACACTTTCCTAGAAGCTTCTAGGAAAGTGTTTGTCCTGAGAGTTGATGAACTAAAGCACTTTCCTAGAAGCTTCTAGGAAAGTGCTTTAGTTCATCAACTCTCCCATCTACCAGCTATTGACTGTCTCCATCAAGTTCAAACTTCCAGAGAGAAGATTCTCCTCACCATTCCCTCTTCTGAATCAGCTAGCAAGAAGACATTGACCTGTATACACAAGGTATTATGCTTAGATTGATATAAACTTTCTCTCTCAGTATATTAGCGATTAAGTAGCTAGCTTGTCAATTTTAACCTCCTTGTATGTGTTTGCCCAAAGGCTTTATCTTACTCATTAAACTTTTTGTTATTTGTTTATTTGATGTTGATTGAAAGCTGGACTACTATTGACGAAAGCACCAACCCCTATCAACTCGAACCACAAAACCCTCCTATTAGATGTATCTTTATCTTCTTAATCACAAGTAAAGATGCAGATAACTATCTTAACTGGTGTCAGGACCTAACAGGAGAAGAAATTTTCACAATTATTCTCTCTTAGACATATGTAAGCCATATACTGACAACATGAGTGGGCCTAACTGTCCTCACACTGCACACAGGTGAAAAGAGTCTTCTGAGTACATTTGATTTTATTGAAAATCATTTCATTAATCAATACAATTTAAAACATAATATTAAATAATTTATTGTTATGACATGAGCGATTTTAATTCAAAAAAAGAAAAAGAAGTATAGTTATTGATTTCTACAACTTATTTACAAAATACTGTATTAAAATATACTTTTGCTTACTTCATTGTTTTAAAATGGTTATTTTTTAATAAATTATAACATGCTGTCAATAGAAGGAATATTTTGCAGTTGAGCTGTTCTTTTCTACTAATAAAACTCCATACGTTTATCAAATTTCTCATTAGATAGCAATAAGTGATTTGTTCTTTGTATCAGATCTTGTGTAATGTTATGATGTAACATATTCTATCTTGTGGCATTAAAACCAACATTTTATTCAAAATTGTGAGTACTTTGAATAGTTTACAACTATCCTCTTCAGGTTGATTCAATTAGAATGAAATTAACAAAATTTTTTCATATTTAAATAAACTTAATACAGAACATGAAAGCAACATTTTTTTTTCTTTTAAATATTTGAGCTATCAAAATTTAAACATGGCCAAGCACAGCTCAAATGTAAAAAAAAAGCTGTCCATTTAATTTCAGTCTACTTGAATCAGCCTGAAGAGAACAGTTGTAAACTATTGCAAGTATTTGCAATTTTGAATAAAACATTGACTTTAATGCCATAAGACAGAATACATTACATCATAACATTACTCTAGATCATTATTTGGTGTGAGGTGCAATTAATTTTCTTATCACAGACTATTATTTTAAATAAAACTGAATTAGTCCAGGATCTTACTTATCATCTCTTTAATGTATTTTCACTATCCTGTGTATAAATGTAATCCTTATTTACAGTTTTTATTTCAAGCATAAATAAAATAAAATCAATTTCAACATATTAAATAAATTTTTAAATTATTTCAAGTATATTTCTCAATTGTTGGCATTTCATAATGGAAAATTCCTAAAATCAAAATAACACCATGTCTACAGTTATGAGGAAGAGATAATGTATTGTTTGGTAAACAAGTAATGATGACAATTTCCATCAACAACAAATACAAATACTCTAAAAAAAAAAAAAAACAGAATTTACAAAATAATCAGCAATACTGACAAATTTCAATTAAAATATTTTTGAAAGAATGAACAAGAGAAAAAATTTACACACCTGAACCATTTACGGTGTGATCACGCAAAAAATCGCTAAACAAATGTTTTCGAACCCAGCTTGAATTTTCAAAATTGCTTGAATTTTCAAAATGCAAAAAAGCTTGAATTTTCAAGCTTTAAACGACATGATCGAACGAATTTCTACTTCTAACGGATATCGAACGTCTTTATAGAAACTGATTGGAACCTGAAGCAGAACCCATAAGGGGTTCGAAAACGTTTGTTTAGCGATTTTTTGCGTGATCACACCGTAAATGGTTCAGGTGTGTAAATTTTTTAGTAGTTCCGGTGTGATAAATAGTGAATTTATTGGAACAAGAGAAGCCAACAGATGAAGTGTGTCATTAAATCATCTTAAATACACTCGTGCAGCACATGTACATAACATTTTTGATTTCAAGATAGCAGGAAGCAATTACAAATCAAACATTTCATGTTATATTTTTACAAACAAAGTTAATAAAAACTGTTAAGTGTTTCATTAGCATTTATACTGCTCAACAATTTTATCTGTAATTTAATTAGATAAAAATGATGGAAAACTTTTTTTCTACCTTCATAAACAAATTCAGACTTAGTCTTGAATATGGCTCCTATTAATTTCATTAAACATCCATCGTAGATAAATCTGTTACATTCATATGATTTGTTTTTATCCATCTTACAAAAGAATTATCCAAACTTATCAAAGTATTATTATTTTGACTTTCAAAAATATCCACAAGTCTTTTAATAAAGATTTTCAAACACAAAATAAATGTAAAAGTATTTGTAATCAACTTACTGGAGAATGATTTTGATACTGAGACAACAGCATACGATACATGTCCCTCTGACGAACAATAGATTCAATTAATTCAGTCTGTTTTGATCTTTCATTCTGCAATTCCTGCAGCTGTAATACAGATGTCTCCAATTCTTGATGTAGTTCAACTGTCCTGTAAATAACCATTACATTTTTATTTTACATCATTAATTTTTAGTTTTATTTATTAAATTCAAGTTATTAATTATAAAAATCATCATAATTTGGATTCATTTTTATCTTCTTTATCTTATACATCAAAGATTTTTTAATATATGAAATATTTTATTATAAATCTGTTATCATGACAATGTATAGTAGCTGTCAAATATAGCAAAATATCAATAGTTGGCCTTTGTTTACAATGATGAAAGAAATACTGATTAATATAAAAAAGAATGAGCACATAAATTTAATAATACTTTTTACATTAGTATAACAGTAAGTCTTAGTAATTATTATAGTTATAAGATCTTCAGAGAAATCAACATTTCAGAACTTCAATGATTTTCTGCCATTTTTTTAGACATGATGATCATTTCTATTTAATTCAAATAAATAATTAAATTCAGTGTTTTAATAATCAGCATGAAATTGAGTATTTAAATATAAGTCTAAAAATACATTATTTACTTAAAGGTGTTTTTAATACTTTGAGGAATATTGTTTAAAGAACTGAGAACAACATAACTGATTCTTTTAAATAGTTTCTGAAAATAAATACTGAAATATTCAATATATTCTTTCAAGCAAATAAATTATACATAGAATTCTGTTTAAAAATCTAATTTCTTATAAATTTCTTTTAAGTAAGTAATTAAATATAATATCAGATTATGAACTTTATAATATGAGTTGGGACAGAGAAATGGGAGATTTTCTAAGTTGATTTTTCCAGCACACTTGTGGGATGGCACTAGCTTACTCACCAATCCTGTTATCAAGAGTGTAGCATTTGGTAATCATGAACTAGTGAAGAAGTGTCTTATAATATGCTTTTATAGTATGCCTTAATGGAAAATGTGTTTGCATTAACCTATCCCACGTTGAAATTTTTCTCTGATGTGTGTCGCTTCACATTGAATTTTTGTCTATGCCTAACAAAAATTACATGTTTTAGAAAAAAATAATTGTGGCTATTGCATTGTCCAAAATTATTTTTTTATTTTCCACAAACAAAATAGACATAATGAAAAATGTCTATGCAGAAATGAGATATCTCGGGTCCACCAGTCAGGGTCATTATGTTTTGACCTAAGATATTTTGGGAATACCACAGGACAGGTTAAGACATATTGTAAAAGTAATAATTGTATCATGGCCACTCAACAGTTATTTTGCTGCTACTTCAACATCCATCAAAATAATCCAGTGCCATCCAGACATGCCATTATATGAATTAAGAACTTTGAGGAAACTAGTTCAGCACTGAAAAAGTAAAGTCCAGATGCAGTGAGAACTTATGTACCCCAGAAAATATTATGAATATGAGGGCTGCCATCAAACATAGTGTTTGGCTGTCTGCATGCCACCTTGCTGTTTTGTTAAACATTTCAAACAGAAAGATATAATGCATTTTGCATAAAGACACATTTTCACCAAAAATTGACAACTGTTACATCAGCTTGCTATGCCCACATGATTGAGACAATTCTGACACAAGAATTAACCAGATTTGGATATCCTGTTGTTAATGATCAGACATGGCTCCAACAATATGGAGTGGCAGCTCACACAGCTAAAATATCCACAATTACTGTAAGACAGTTGTTTCCAGTTTTCATTTCTTGGTCCATAAGATTGCCTGATTTCTTGCTGTATGATTTTCCTTTGTTTTGTGGAGATATTTGAAGAGCAAGGTGTACATTAACTACCCAAACAATATCACCAAACTCAAACTCAGAAATAAAGAAATAACCTGAATCTGGTTGAAAATGCTGTGGTGTGTAAAAGCTGATATGTGCTCGAGAATAGAGGCATGTGTGCAGTCTAATGGAGGTCAACTCAAAGATGTCTTTTTCAAAAAGTAAAATATTTTTTCATTACCTTTATGATGATACTTGTAATTTCTTAAATAAACTATTTCGCTGAGTTATTGAGCTTTTATAATCTCCCATCTCCCTACCCTACCCTGTATCAATCTGATAAATAATTGATATACTTTTATTTTCAAATCTAGATACTTTGTGATCTAGTCTATGAGAGAAAAATTTGAATTTTGCTACAACATGATTATTTTAATGATATTAATCTTTCAACAGTGGAATAGTCAGGTATTGTGCTCCCCTTAGTAGTGGAGAATAAACGTGCTAAATTTTTAGAGTATTTTTTCACGCATTATCACTCATTACTGTTTCAAAAAAATTTTGTAAACAGTTATGTCTAGTAAAGAAAAGCCTTTTTTTATTGTTACATAATTGATTTTTTATGTGAATTTTTTTTCACAGTAGTTTTAGGCTAGTTTTTGGCAATGCCCCTCAAAAGAATTCGACCCTCACCACTGCCACATGATTGCCCTTGATGAATATATTCATCACTCACTGCTGAGTGGTTAAGTGGCAAAGACTTCTAATGAATAAAGTTTTACTAAAAATGACAAGATACAGATATTTTTAAATAATATTCTGTGTGTAGTTCTTTGAAATCATTTAAAATATGACAAAGTTGAAATTCAACAGTATTTTCAACACAGAATTTTTTATTCAACTATTAGAAGTCATAAAAATGCAACTACTGACATCTTATTCAAGCTGTTAGCATTTGAGAATCTTGTCAAAAAATCATGATCATACTTTAATACATTAAGATAATTTGAACACAATAATATTTCACTGTTATGATGTTGCTCTCCTGTAACTCAAGCCACATTGAATAATATCAGGACTGTTATTTCTCTACATATTATGACAAATGTCTTAATTCATATACCGTAAGTTTATAAGTAGGCATTTTAGGTCGAGATGTGTTTGGCTTTTGTCTCTCATTTCCTTAATCAACATATTACTAATTATGATATTTTTTGCCAATTACTTCACTGCCAGTTTCTGAATATTTTTTAAGTAAAATATTCTGAAATTCTAAATTTATTTTAGTGATTTTTGATTATCACACACAAATTACCTATACAATAAACTTTTAAATTTTTTCTACATTCATTATCCAAATAACAAAATTTTAAAAGATTTTCAATTTATTCTTAAAATAAGTGAATTCTTAAAGCTGTAAATAAAATGTACTAAAAGTGTCCAAAAAATATTATTAAAATAATTGTTTTCTTATTAACTGTAAAATAGGACATTGCAAAATTTCACATTAAATATACATCCTGTAATTTCTAAAATTAGAAGTATAATATTCTTGCATACTATTCTTAATTTTATAAATTTAATAACATATTAAAACATAAGATATCAGCAACATATCACATTGTGTAAATGCTCATTTTCACAAATGTTAAGATCCTCATCATCCTTTGAACTATTCTACATGAAAGTACTGTATTAATAAAATTAAAATTAATATAATTAAAAACCACAAATAACATTAAATCCATTCCATTGTTAATTTTTTCACATGAAGCTGTTTTCCATAATTCTGTTGTTAAATGTAATGCCAATTTTTTTTTAATCTGTCCTATGTTGTTCCCAAAAATATTCATGTTGACTTCAATGACCTATGTGAGACTAATTGGGGATAGGATGTTACGAGTTCTGGACTCTCCTACCTCTTAATCGATTCAAGACCTTGAGGTCTGGTCTCTCTTGTTCAAAGGATAAAGGATGGGTTCTGTCGAGCGGAAGGGTTATAGAGTTAAGGATCATTATTTCATGTCAGGATCTGACACCAATCTATCAATTTATCGGCAGATAGATATGCTTTTAAGTGAAGTCAATTTAACAAGAGCGATCTCGTTCATGATTTCCGGTTCAGAATGGAGGTGATAATATAGGAAGAAATGCACACCAATCCAATTTCATTAACAATATACCCATTTATTGTAGAACGTATTTACATGGTTATAGATTATTCAGGGTTTGAGATCACATATCTCTCTCCAGGTTAACATTCCGTATAGGTAATTCCATTCGGAAAAGGTAGCTGACAATAGATAGTAGTCGCGATCCTAACCGTGTTTCGAAAGTATTCGAGAGAGAGAGCTTACATATCATTGTGAGTAAGATAAATACCTCTAGTTGTAAACGTTGATGTCTAGGTGATATCTGAATTCTTGTTATTCCCAGTGTTCGTAATCAAGTTCAGAATCGAAAGTCTATCGAAGACAGCGGCAACGAGAAGCAGGGAAATCCACACACACACACAGTACAGAAGAATAACGTTCCCCTGTGTGTCGTCATCGCACTTGCCTTTTATATGGGGGCTCTCTTTTTGAGATTTCCCCATGTATGTCACAGGTGATGATCTTCTTTGACCAATGGTGGGTGAAGTGACAAAATTATGACACAACAGTTAACTCATCTTCTACAAGGAAGTATTTTCGTGGGAATTGAGTTTTATGATCGATTTTTTGGAGAAAATTTGTTGGTTGTTTTTCTCTTTTTGAGTTAATCCTAACTTTTATAAAATCATTTTGGTTTTGAAACAAAAACAGTAGATGAAAATGAATAAAAATATTCGAATCTCAACATTCTTAAATCCTGGCCCTCACACCTACGTGGGCAATCCAGAATATTTTCGTGTTTACATCGGAACATTTTTGATACTAGATGTCGCTATGCATCACAATTTTTATATTAAAATGAACTTTTAAAGTATAATTTTTTTTTTGTTTCTATATTATTCAATATATTTATTTTGCTTGTGAAAATAAAAAAATAATTTTTTACGATACAGTAAACACGATTCTTATTTTAAAAAAAAGAAAAAAAAAATTTTTGGCTTGACATCCATAAAAATTCATCATTGCGTCACAGGCAACAAATTTCAACATTGAATTGGTTAAATCCTACATATACATGAATGTAAATAAACACACACGCACACAATCTTCACAAAATAACTCTGATATTTCATACACAATTTAATAAATGATAAATAAGAAATTTCATTTGAATTACAAGATGAAATGAAAGTATATACTTTCAAGTTTTTTTTTTTCAGAATTTTGTACTGACGAATACTCTTATTGAAAGGTGCCCTACTACAATAATCATAACAAAAATTTCATTGAACAGTAACAGCAGCTTTGCTTTTGATGAACTAAATCACAAATCTTTCTGGTAGATGATTGCCATGATACTGATACCACAGTACATCTATTTTTACTGAATGCCATGTGCCCCAAAAAACTGAGGACAAATGTTCAGTTCTAATATCTCACTTATTGAGAATAATATAAATTTTTGAAATCACAGAGGTATTTTGAGAAGACCCTGTATTATCCATATTTGATGTTACAATATATTTCAAAAATGTAAAAATTAAGTATTTTAATCATTGCAATAAAATGATGTTGAATAACTTACTTATCTTCAACTGCTTTCATTTCTTTTTCTTCTTGATTTTCACTCAATTCTCTGACAACAGCCAAAAGTTGCTGATTTTTAGTCTGCAACTCTTCTATATCTCTGGAAATAAATCATTTATGTTTATAAATATAAAATAATAATCCCAAATAATAAATAAATAATCTTTAAATTAAAAAATAAACAAGTACAAGAAAAAATAAATTAAACAGAAGCTAAAGTAATATAACAACATATCTCAAACTATTTGGATACATATTGACATTTTCAGAATACATAATTACTTATGCATTCTTGTTACTTTTCATATTGCCTTCCAAATACAGGTTAACTCATAGTTGGCAATCTGTTACTGGTTTCTGCTTATGAGTTATCTCATAAAATGAGGTCTTGCTTTTAGTGTTTGAAAAACAAGCCTATACATAGCAAATAGATGTAATTATTAGGTAGTAGGCATATGAAATAAAACTGAAGAATAAGCTATAGCAATGTTTTCCTGTGAATAAATAAAATAACTGAAATAATGACATCAAAACTCAAAAATACAGTAATGTGCTAGTTAAGCAAAATTATTAATTTGAAAGAACTTCTAATAATTTAATACATATTGATAAAAATTTGTTTTCAAAATATTTTAATTCTTTCCAAATCCCTCACAATTACCATTCACATCATCAATTCAAAGGCAGGTGTTAATGAACTACTCTAAAAATTCAGATAGAAGTGAAAATGATGATAATAAATATAATTTAAACTGTACTTCTTACAATTTTTCAATTTTTATTTTAATAATTTTGATTGTATAACAAAAATATTAATTTCTGATTGAATTTTTTCCAGTTTATTAATAATTTTTAAAATTTGCAAAATTTATCTTTAATAAATTTTACAAGTTTAATAAGATTATATAAATAAATAAGATCTGACTGGAGAGTAAGAAACAGAATAAATAGAACACCTTGTAACTCCAGCAGTAAATTTAATAAATCAAAACATTTTCAACCTAATATCACAAGCCTGCCTCAGTGAAGTACACTTATTTAAAATAAAATGAACAAACAAAAGCAAATTGAATGCAATGGAAATAATTTAAAAAATAAAGTGTTCTGAAGAAAGCACTCACAAAGAAATTAAAATTAACAAATTAATTAAACATGCAAATAAGAGGGATTAATATAAACAAGAAGTGTTTTGATACAAATCTAACATATGTGGGAATTACCAGATGTACTTTGTCACAAAGGATTAAGGAGCATAAATACACTGTTGAAAAGCATCTCAACACTGTTGCATTAGCAGCTTATGCTGCTGAACGAGATATAAGAATAGAATGGGAAGAGGTCAGAATCATTAAACCTGCTAGAAATCCTACTACTATTAAGTTCCTAGAACCGTTAGAAATTTTTAAAACCAACTAAAAACGACTTTGTATCAATCATAGGGATTCTGACACCTTGCCTACAGCATGGAAGTCCAGTTATACAATGTAATTTTGGTTTTTGTTTATATTAATCTCTATTTTTATTACTTTCATACCATTTTGTTCATTTGTACATTTAATTAATTTGTTAATTTTAATTTCTATGTGAGTGTTTTCTTCAGAATGCTATTTAATTTTAAAATTATTTTCATTGAATTTGTAAGACACTGCACTACGTAATTTATTTAATAACTAATCATAATCAAATCTAGAGGATGGAGGCTAGAAGCGAAGGACATGCACGTGGAGAGACAGCAGGAAGTGCTGCATTATGCAGACTTGGGGCATGTTTCCTTTAATACCCCCCCTTTGCAGGGAATGCTGATGGCCTTAAGGTCACTGATTTCTTTGAATTGCTAGGTGAAATAGCTAAGTTAACCAATTGGGCGAAGGCGTAGTGTTTAGGAGTTGCCAAACTAAAATTGATGGGTATAGCTAGAGATTTTGCATGGAAGAATGCAAGGATAAAAGAAGTCAAAACATACAACAAGTTTGATTAAGAGATCTGAAAAAGAACCTTTTTGTTTATGGCTGCAAAAATTTCATGCCTGCATTCAAGTGCGGGACAAGGACGTACAAACCTATGCTGTACAATTACAGACCCTAGATTGGAAATGATTATAGAACAAACTAGCCAGGATGCCCAGGAGGAGGAAGTTATTAAAAGGTGCCAACAAAAAGAGAGAGACAAATGATTGAGGGTGCAATTTCTTAGTGGGCTCAATGACCAGATAAAGCAACAGGTAATGTCACGGGAACCTGATACCTTCGATAGGGCGAGCAGCAATTAGTGAAGAAACTATAGATCAACTAATAGGGAAATATTGAGTGATAGTAAGAACTATAAATAACCCTAGTGATAACAAATAAGAATCTAATGCAACACACCACAGTCGATTAGAGGAAACTTTAACGAAAATCCAGGAGCAACTAAAGCAACTAGGAGCCCAAGAATGTAGATGAAGACATCCTCGATGTAGACCCCGTCATTGTGGCGTCCTTGAGAATATCTAAATTCATGATCACGATATCAACCCTGAGGAAGACTAAGTGACAACTCCCAAGGCACCCGAGATACATCTTTTGGTAGAGCGAGGATCGAGAACCAAGACCTCCAAGAATCTATGTATACTCCTTGATATGGAACGAGGAATATATCTAATATAACTAGAAGACAAAAAAACTTACAAATGCGGACAAATTCCATACCGCATAAGAGACAGGCATATGAGTGAATTAATAAAATACATTGGCGAAGACTTAGAAAGAGCCCCCTAAGAGAAACTGCAGGTTTCCCCTGCTATCCATGATTGGATTACTCTCAACCATATAGAGAGAATAATCACTTCTGATCTCTGATCACGACAGACATGCACTAAGCAAGAAATAAAGCACATTTAATATTCTAAACTGAGGAGGAATTAGAACACTAGGCTGCAATTCTAAACAGAGTTTATCTTGTAGGATTAACAGCTATTCAGCTTGACTGCCCATAGATACTGGCTCTAAAGTAACGCTTCTATCCGGATCTTCGGCTCAAAGAGTAGCTCAAATAAAATTAAATAGGAGAAAAGGAAAGGTACTGTTCTGGAGTGTTACAGGCCATGGAATAAAAACATATGGAGCCATGGAGTTCCGCTTTGTTATCAGACTCTTGCGGTTCTCCTATTCTTGTTATGTAGTGGATGATCAAATTACCAAACCATTTGACAGACTCCTTGGGAGAGATATCATTAAAGCACAGAGGTTAACGATTTATTTAGCAAGGAAAAAATTAATTCTCCTAGAGGGAGAGGAGATCCACTTCCAAACGGGCCCTGAATTAAAGGAAAAAACAAAATTGGCACAGGTGTATAGAAAACAAGATTGTAGATGAACATATATAAAATCTAATGCCTACCCTACTCCCAACCATCCTATGACCAAAGCTACTCACCTAAAAATATACCTTGAGAACAAACTCTAGATGTAATTTTGTTGGCAGATTGTAATCTACCCCCAAGAACAGAAATAATTACTATGGCAAAAATCACTGGAAAGGAATAAAGCAGAAGGGCAAACTTGGAATTACAGAAGCAGGAATACTTAAGCAAGAGGGGTTTTGTAGGGGCAGATATCCTAGCAAAAACTAAGAAGCGAGGACAAGTGCCTATCCACATAACAAACCTCTTCACCCAACCTAGGAAACTACCAAAGGGCAAATGTGTAGGAATCTTTTTGGGGCTGCACAAGACAAAACTCCCACAAATATGAAATCTATCAATCAACCATCTACTCGGAATCTTACCAAGGATGAATTTAGTCAGCTGTTCGATTGGTCCCATAATGG
This sequence comes from Centruroides sculpturatus, assembly GCF_000671375.1. Classification (NCBI taxonomy): domain Eukaryota; kingdom Metazoa; phylum Arthropoda; class Arachnida; order Scorpiones; family Buthidae; genus Centruroides; species Centruroides sculpturatus. Next base: position 354,210 of record NW_019384982.1, on the reverse strand, counting down.
AAAAGGGAAAAAAAGCAACCTATATTAGGCCTACTGTATAGATACAAACATGTTTTTGCAACTCACAATTATGACTTGGGACATTGCCACATAGTAGAACACAAAATAAATACCAGAGATGCTTCTCCCATATATCAACCCTCCATATCGGATACCCTATGCTCAGAGAGAACAAATGAACAAGATTATTGATGAGTTATTAGATAATGGGATAATAACACATTCTAAGTCACCATGGTCAGCTCCTGCATTATTGGTCTAGAAGAAAGATTCTGGATTGTGGCGCCTTGTTATTGATTACAGAAAATTAAATAAAATCATTAAAACGGACACTTATCCCTTACCTTTAGTTCAAGAAGTGCTCAGTTTGATGGAACAGTCTAAATACTTTTCAACAATGGACACACTATCAGGATTTTGGCAACTAGCCTTGAGAGATAAAGAGAAGTCAACATTTTCTAGCCCTGATGGTCACTATCAGTGGAATTGTATGCCGATGAGTCTTTGCAGAGCCCAGCATCTTGGCAATGGGCCGCAGATTTTATCCTTCATGGGTTAAAAGGAAAAACTTGTCTAATCTACATGGATGATATTTTGACCTATAGTCCCAACTTTCAAAGTCATCTGACACAGTTAGAACAAATTTTTTCAATGCAACTGGCTTAAAATTAAAACCAAAAAAATGTCATTTCTTGCAACGTCAAATCAAAGTTTTGGGGCACAACGTTTCTGACAAAGGGATAAGGCTAGATCCAGACAAAATCAAATGCGTATTGACCTTTCGCAGACCAACAAATAAACATGATATCAAATCCTTCTTAGGACTAACCATATATTATCGGCATCACATCAAATCTTATGTGGATATTGCAAAACCATTAGCTGGCCTATTGAAAAATGACACCCAATTCCAGTGGGGAGAAGAACAAGAACATAGCTTTGAGAGACTGAAGGAAATAGTTACTTCTGCTCCACTTTTAAAGTCACCAGATTTCTCTTTTACTTTGGCTACAGACTCCTCTAATGAAGCTATAGGCACAATATTATCGCAAGAAGACGAAAGAGATGAAATGCCAATTGCTTATGCAAGTTGCATGCTACGAAAACTTGAAAAAAAACTATAGAATCACTAAGGAGTGCCTAGCAATTGTCTAGGCCACCAAATATTTTAAACCATATTTATATGGAAGTAGGTTTACTATTATCATCAATCATCACCCCTTAAGGTGGCTCATGAGCAACAAGGACTCTAGTACAAATTGTCGAATCACCATTGGATTATATTTTTACAAGAATTTGATTTTGAAGTAAAACATAAAGCAGGAAATTGCCACAAAAATGCAGACATGCTAAGTCATATCCCTATCTGACAAATCGTGGAGGCCGAGGAACTTAAATCCATTTATTCAAAGGCCCAAATCAGAGAATTACAGAGACAAATATCAGATGGAATCCCATAATTCAGAAGCTCAAAGATGAAACCACCCTAGATTCCAAACTCTAGAAAATTTTTTTTTAGATGAGGAAGAAGCCTTCTATCATTTATAACCTACCAATCAGAGAGAACCCTTACAACAATTAGTTATACCGCCTATATATTACGTACTTATCATGATGCTCCTGTCGGAGGTCATTTAGGAGCACAAAAGATGCAACAGAAACTTCGATTGTTATTTTTTTGGCAAACCATGAAAAAAGATAAAAAAACTATTGTCAAGATTGTCAACAATGCACCCTACAAAAGAGAAAGGATACACAAATCAAAGCTGACTGAACTACAATTATTTCCTCCCCTGACACATCTATTCGAACAAACTGGCTGTGGACATTGTAGGTCTGTTACCTATCACAACAGAAATAAATATATATTGGTCTTTATCAACCATTTTAGCTGATATGCCGAAGCTATACTTTTACCTAACATTCATAGTAAAACCATTGCTTTGTTACCAACATTGTCTTAAGACATTCAACTCCTATCCAACTTCTTATGGATCAGGCTCCAAATCTAATCTCCAAAATGTTTAACCTGTCCCATGTTGTTCACGAATATTTTCATGTTGACCTCATTTGACCTACCCTGTTTGTTGACCCTGAATATATTCATTTCTGCATCGGAACATTTTTTATACTAGATGTCGCTATACGTCATAATTTTTATATTAAAACAAATTTTGAAAATGTCTTTTTTTTTTGTTTTTATATTTATTAATATATCTATTTTATTTGTGAAAAATAAAAAAAATAATTTTTAACAATACAGTTGCCATGATTATTATTTTAAAAAAACATTTCGTTAGGCTTAAAATTGACAAAAATTCAACATGGGACAACAAAGAAAAATTTCAACATTGGTTAAGGAGGTATGCAAACTATTTCATATTAAGAGACTCCTTATGACTGCATATCATTCTACCTGTAATGGGATAGTCTAAAGATTTAACAAAACTATCATTGACATTATATTGCACTATGTTGCCGAAGATCAACGAGACTGGGATGAATGGATCCCTTACACATTATTTGCATATAATACCACTATTCATGCTTCTACAAATAATAGCCCATTTCCCTTACTGTATGGAAGAGACCCAACTTACCCATTTGACCTTCTTACACATCCTACCCAGACTAGATACGATATAGATGATAACTTTGCATCGGAGCTACACCTTTGAATGGCTAATGCACACCAAATAGCGCAATAACACGCAGAGCAAGCCGCTAGAGAACACCAAAGACAACATCGCCGCACTCATAAACTACCTATCTATCATGTAGGCGACCGTGTTTTCCTTAATGAGGTAGTTGTATCCCAGGGTCTAAAGAGAAAACTAGAACCAAGATGGTCAGGTCCCATCCGAATTATAATGGAATTGAGCCCCATCACATTTATAATTGAAAATATTCAAACGAAAAAGTGACTCCAAGTTCACGCTAATCACTTAAAACATTGCACAACTCGACAGGAAGTTGAGAAGACAAAGATTCTAGATCTACCTACTACTCCAACATCTATGAAACCCAAATTATTATCACTAGATACATCAGTTACTGTGGATCCATGGGACGAATTCATTCTAACCAAAATTCCATAACAATCTGAAGATGAATCTGAAGGTGGAGAGGACGAAGCAGTAGAACCCTTCATCGAGGAAGAACAAAGTGAACCAACTCCCTCACATTCTTATACTTTGAGAAGCCAAGGACTGGTGGAAGAACAATCTTGGATCCCCAAGCCTCCTCGACAAAGTCAAATTCCCAAATTTATCTCTTCTTCAATGAGCTGGCCCTCCAATGGAGGAAAGAAGTAAAATCTAGTCAAAAAGGAAAAAGGTAAAAATCCATTTCTGCCCTTGTCATAGCTGTAACCATCATCCTTAAAGTTCCTATCTGCTTAACTCACTAACATTTATACACATAATATCTATAATATCAAAATATCATCATCATATCACCAATGTAATCTACTTTTGTGCATCATAATATTTACCTTATGTAACCCATAAAAAAAAATCTATCTTATAATAATAATAAACAATTATTCCCATGTATAATTCTTGTGTCATTGTGGTTTTGTTTTGACCGTGTAACAGAGAAAGAAAGAGAGTAGGAAATCCTATCTGTAAACACTACGCATCTCAGAGAAAAACCATTATATGTGGTTTTATGTGATAAATCTTTGTTTACTAGTCAGTATATATATATATATATATATATTGGATAACAATATATATATATATATATATTTGTTTCTATATTATCCTAGAGAGAGAGAGAGAGAGACAGAGTGCTGATGGCCAATGATTTTCATATCATTGTATAACTAAATTAAAATTGATCTTGCCCACTCAGAAAAAGCACGATTGTGGAAAGACTGGGGTGATGTGAGACTCTGCACTATGTAATTTATTTATATAACTAAATCATAACATAACATCTTGATAATAAAATTTTGTCTGATAACTGTCAACTTTCACACCTGGGAGTAAATCATTTGTTAAATTCTCTAATTTTAATATGACGATTTTTGTCTCTGTAATTCAAAATTATTCTTCGTACACAAATCTCACAGCAGTCTTATTGGCAAATTTAATTTATTTTGTAAAGACTACATTAAATGCATTTCGGGCTGGTCTAATATTTTCCAGTCCCTCTTCAGTGAATAACCGCTTCACAACATTACTGTTGTGAAGTGTTGATTGTATACGGATGCTAATCATGTTAAAAAATCTTTGGAGTTATCTATACAATTGTTTGTCAAAGAATATTTTAATAATTGGTTGGTTTTAGTATGTTTATTATACACATGTGTGGAAAAGTTTCTTAAACTTGATTCCTACAAATATGTGCAAAGTTTACCACCCCTTCCCATGGAAATATCATTGTAATTACCACCAGCGGTTATTCACTGAAGAGGGACTGGAAAATATTAGACCAGCCCGAAATGCATTTAATGTAGTCTTTACAAAATAAATTAAATTTGCCAATAAGATTGCTGTGAGATTTGTCTACGAAGAATAATTTTGAATTACAGAGACAAAAATCGTCATATTAACTAATATACAGCAAACCATTTATATATATTTTGTTAAATTCTCAGCAATAAAGACGTCAAAATCTTCCGACATATTGTCTACATTTCATCAGTTCGATATAGCAAGGAACTGCAAGTTTAGGCAGTTGTCACCAGTTCCTCAACTGATAATCTGTGCTCCAAAACAAATTACCCTATCAACTAGGACCGGAAACATTTGTGCCTCCGAAATGGAATAACTTTGTCATCAACCCGAAATAATTCTAAAATCTACTCCTGGAATACATCTTATCCAAAACTGTTCTGACATGCAAACCTTTGCATTTATTCAATCTTTCTAAGGAGTAGACCAAATCCTCTCCGGCATCAAGTCTACAACCAAATCCTTCAACTACAGCTATTTATCACCACATGAACCTCATGTAAACTCTCTCTCTTGAGAAACGTGGAGATATCTAGAACTATTTTAGTTTGATTTATTATAACTCATTTAACAATTTAAAATTTATATTCCTTTACAAATAAACGGTTGTTTTGTTAACCTAGTCACTACATGAGTCACTTCCTGCTCACTATCTCGCAGTCTCCATCCCGAATCCGATCGCTCACTCATGCAGCTGCTCGCATGACTTACTTTCTAATCCAAACTGATTTGCCGTAGCGCCTTCCATGTCCATTGGGACACCACCAACACAGTGGTGTCATTCCTGACAGGGCATCGAACAAATGCTGACCCTCCAGTCACAAATTCAATTTGCTTTTGTTTGTTCATTTTATTTTAAATTCATGTACTTCACTGAGGCAAGCTTATAATATAAGGTTGAAAATGTTTTGATTTATTAAATTTACTGCTGGAATTACAAGGTGTTCTGTTTATTCTAAGATTATATGATATTAAGTTTTAATTAGACAATTTAATAAAAGTTGAGTGTAATGTTCTATTATTTTCTTTGTTAAACAAACTTTCTTGAAACCTTCTGTCTGAGTGAACAAAAATTCCATTTAATAATGGAAAATCTAATTCCATTAAATAAACTTTTTCAATTGTGAGTAGACCATAAATTTAAAACAGAATTGAGACATACATTTTTCAAGTGTCCACCATAATTCCTGTTGTCCCTTCTGAAAAAGACAAGGGGAGATCTTCCTGTCATTTGGAAACAAATTTTAGTTCCTAAAATCAAGCCATTGTTACTTCATTTTCAGTGTCAATTGTTTAAATAATTATATAACAAATACTTTTCTATATTGAAACAGTCATGGAAATGCTATGTGCTGAGTGTTGACTATCTACATGCCTATAGCCAAAAACTCTTGAAATATCTTTCTACACTGCCAATGAACTAATTTGTTGTAAGAGAAAATCAGCTACCAGATTTATTGATTATTTCTGTTTTCCAAAATATCAAAAATTTTTAAATTAATGTACCTAAATGTCACTAAATGCTTGGAGATAACTTTATCAGCAGTTGTTTCATCAGTGGAAGAAACAATTTCTTCTTCAGTGAGTGATCGAGAACTTGCATGTCCTGCCCTGGCTTCTTCAACTTCTTTCAATAGAACACACACCTGAAAATAATTTGCATTTAAAATAAATTTTGTTTAAATCAGATAACTCATTGTGAAAAGTTTCTTGAAAAATCAACAAACAATATTTTTTCTCTTCATGTACAGTAATTTTCATCCTACTATCAACAGTTAAAAGAATGTGCACTCATATAAAATAATATTGTACTAAGTAAAAAATACTGCATCTCTTATATCATAAAATGTTTTGTGCAAAAAATTTTTGTTATTTTTTCAATACACATTATAGTCCATTTCAAAATTATAAACACACCCAACTTTTTTCAATAACAAAAACATTAACAATGGTAATGTATTTATTACATTAGAATGTTGTTTATAACATCAATTTAAACATTTTCTGAAATTTTTAGAGCTATCTGACAATTACAATAAAAATTATCACAGATTTTCAATTTTTAATTGTTCAAAAGTATAAACACAGGTACCGTAAATAAAATTAGTATGATAATTCTTTTTATTGATTATTGGTTTAATTAGTTATTACCAGAGAGTAGTATCATTCATTATTACAAATGTAGCACCAATTTTAAACATTTTTTTGTGATTTAAAACAACGCCTCTTGGAAAAACACTAACAGAGTTATAAATATGTAAAATTTACCAACTAAAAGGAGAAGGACAATCTCTAAGACAAATTTCAGCAGCTGTAAATCAATTTACATGAGCTGTGAGAAATATGTTAACTCAGGATAAAAATTATGGCAGAAATAAGCTTTGTGGAAGGCTTAAACTCATTACACTTAGAAATGAAAGAAAAGTTTTTTGGCTACTGACGGTCAACAAGTTGTCTGTCAGAGAATCAGCATCAACATTGCCAATTGCAGTTTCACCAGCAACTGTATGGAGATGTATGCATAATCATAAAAATGCCAAATTTACAAAAATGGCTGCCAAATCGAAATTAACACAATTGCACATAACAGCTAGATTAAAGTGGGCCAAAGACAAGATGACATGGAAAGAGAAGTGGAAACAAACAGTCTTTTCAGATTAAAAAAAAAAAATGGAATGTGGATGGACCTGACAGTTATAGTTACTACTGGCATGATTTGAGAAGAACGAAATCAGAATAAGCAGACAGCAAAGGGGGCTGTGAGAAATGATGATGTGTGGGCAGAATTTGGATGAAGTGTAAAACAGACATTCTATTTATAGAAGATAGAATGAATTCAGAAAAGTAAAAAGAACTGTTGTATCAAAATTTAATAACTTTTGGATCACTTATTGGGTGAAAAAACTAGCAATTCCAACAGGATAATGCTGTCATTCATACATCAAAGTCAATGAAAAATTGGTTTGTTGGAAAAAATTAATGCAATTGATTGGCCATCATGGAGCCCTGATATGAACTCAATGTTTGGGACAATATGAGTCATCTTGTTTATAGCCAAAACAGACAATACAATACTGTAAATGCACTGAAATTAGCTATCATGGATTGTTAGAAAATTGAACAAGAAAAACTTCAAAAACTAATAAAATATATGCCTGACAGAGTATTTGAATTAATTAAATCAAATGGTGGACCTACAAAATATTGAAACATCACAAATCATTTTTTATGCATCTGTGTTTATACTTTTGAAACAATTAAAAATCTGTGATAATTTTTTTTGTAATTGTCAGATAGCTCTAAAAATTTCAAAATAATGTTTAAATTGATGTTGTAAACAACATACTAATGTAATAAATACATTACTATTGTTAATGTTTTTGTTATTGAAAAAAGTTGGGTGTGTTTATAATTTTGAAACAGACTATATAGTAGCATGAATTTCAGTTTTCTTCTATTAATTTGATTAACAACTTACTCTTCATCACTTATCCTTTCAAAGGATCTTAAATGATGTTTTTACATTTTAAAATACTTCATTTATAGGATAAATCTAACATAGTACCTGTTGAGAAACATCTGAGAGTTGTTGTCTTAATCTTTTGTTCTCATTTTGTAACTGTGAACTAATTCTTTTTGCATCATCTCTTTCTGATTGTAAACATTCTTGATCCTAAAATAAATAATGCCAATTATACTTACAGCTTTATTATTAAAATAAAATAAATATAATTTTTATATGTTAAACAAGTTCTCAAAATGTCAAAAAATCATTTTTAATCAAAAAGTTACAAAGTATCTACTAATCAATTAATTATGATATACTAATAATTGAAATAATCTTCATTAAAATTTACCGTGAGAGAATTAGCCAATTGGTTTCTAAGGCAAGAAATTGTTTCTAAAGCTTTTTGATATTCTGTAAATCGTTGATTAACTAGAGGCGTTTTTTCTTCAATCTCCTAAAATTATAAAAACTTCAATTATATTAACTCATTCAATATCTTTAAGTAGAAAATATGTGTGTATTTAAATGTAAACATTATCATAATTAAAATATTTCTCAATAGAATAAATGTAGGAAATTTATAAAATTATCATCTTTTTTATAATAAAAGAGTTGAAGATGTAAAAAAGTTCTCAAAGTACTATTGTTTCATTTGAAGAAACCATAAACAAACATAACATATACTGTCTGACAAAATTAACTGAGACTATTGACACAAAGGCAGGCTTCAATATATATACACAGACAGACAGGGTCTAAGTCAAACAATGGAGTGGGATGTTCCTTTGTGGTTGCAGATGATAGGAAAATAATATTTAATCAAAGCACTTACAAACACCACAACCACTGTACCAACAAATCAGGCCAAGTCACTAGCCATCTTGAAGGCCCTGAAATTTGTTCACTCCACCTGTCAGGCCTTAATGAGCAGGATAATAAATATAATTTTGGACAAATCGTTCGAGACTGCATACTGTAATATCAAAACACTTACTAAAACACCTTTTCTTGCAGCCGAAGTTTATAAGAGAAACTTTCTAACTTGTATGTAGGGGCAACAGGAAGATGTATCAAAGACAGGTTAGCAGAACATCAAGCAAATATGAGAAAAAAACAACCTTGCACTGCGCTAGCCCCCTATGTTCTAGCGGACCAGCAAGATGTCAAAGTTGAATGGGACCAAGCAAGACTAATGCAGATAGTCCGCGACAGGAAACACCGGCATTACGCGGAAGCCTGGCAGATTTGTAAGGCAAAGCATAAAGGCCTTGCAGTCAACTTTCGGGAATCGACAAAAATATCGGCAGCATGGTCCTCTAGCTTAATATAAACTTAATAATTGAGGGAAGTACTTACTATGTATCTTAGGCTATGTATTTTTGAATGATGTAGGGAGATGGTAACTATATGTATTTATATTTAGATATTTATGTAATCTTTTTTATATTTCCGTTGCTAAGTTCACAATGACGTCATTTGCAACGGATTATAAGCTAGTTCGAAAATATTCAAAAAACGTGTTAGTTGTACTAAGCGTTCGATTTACAATTTGTTGTTTTATTTGATTTATTTTTCTTGAAAAAGGTCTTTTAACAAGACCGAAAACGTTAGAAAGTTTCTCTTATAAACTTTGGCTGCAAGAAAAGGTGTTTTAGTAAGTGTTTTGATAATTTTGGACAGCTGGGTTGCACTCCACCAATTGAGGAAAATGTACCTAAAATTCCCTATTATCACTGACTCTGTCAAATTTAGAATATCCTCTGTATTCATTTCTTCTGGGTTAAAGGACATTCCAACAATATCTGCAATGACAGAGCAGACTTCTTAGCAAAGAAAGATCCCAATAGGACCGAAAACTATTCCTGTACTACCATCCATCCTTTTAGATCAACAATCAGCTCATGAAAGGATCAATCAAGACATGGCAGGTAGAGTGGGATTCCAGAGACACTGAAAGACTCGTATGAAATTTGTATGAAATTGGTTAAGGGCCGCACTTGGTGGTATAGGATGAAACCAGAAACGGAAAGAAGGAATAAAGTTTGTTATGAAGAACTTAGGATGAAGGGGAAGCAAAGCAAGATAGGATACGGGGAAAGAGGAACCATAGGTCCATGGGCACCGCATTTATTTAGAAAACAAAGACTTACATTAAGTTTGTACAGATATACAGACATACAATAGTCGAGAAACAATTACAATTGCATAATGGTGTCCCGACAATCAGCTTTACAGTTGCAAGATCCAATGATACAATAGAGAAATTGTGACATAATTTGTATGTGCAAGTGTTGCCGTGTGGACAAAATATTTACAGATGATTCACGAGTTGAAGACAGAGACAGTGCCCAAAGCCCAACAGGGCAAGCCATCGCAAATGACATTGCCAGGTCGTGTATGCTAATGACCACTCAAAGAACAATATGATAACCTAGAAGAAAACCAGCCCCCAGGGGGGTGAAAGCCCACTCCGTAAAGGCAGTCTTGACAGTACATGCGATGCAGTTCATTCCAGTATTTTTATGTCCCAAATGAATTGCTTTAGAGTCTTGTGAATGTTTTCATTATTGATGAAAACACTAAGTTCACATGGCCAGTGCTCATTATTTAAATTCACCTCCCATATGAGACTGTGCAGCTGGCTGGAGTAGTTTGGACAGTGATACAGAATGTGTTGCAGATCTTCCTTATCACCAAGTGGGCATGGACAAAGCCCATCAGTTTTATTTAGAAATCTAAGTAAGTAGCTTTGGAAATTTCCATGCCCCGTGAGGATTTGTGTGATGGAGGAGACCAGCTGCTTGCACTTACGGAGATGATGGACATATGGTGTGAACTGATGGGTGAGCCTCCCTCACTGTGGTGCTCACATCCCACCCTCTCTGCCAACACTTTAGTGTATGTGCACAGATCTGATTGTGAAGCCAAGTTAATGGAGTAGAACTAAAAGAAATACAGTGATTTCTCTCTGGAGCTGTACGAGTCAGCAGATCAGCCCTCTCATTGCCCAGGATGCAAGAGTGATCTTTTACCCAGGCCAAGCTGATGTTGATGGTATGCCATAGCTGAAGTATAATATTAATGCTATGGTAGGTCGTGGGATAGTTCCCATTTAACTTCTTGAGCTGATGCAGTACTACTCTACTGTCACTGAATATGGTGACTCGGTCTGTGTTGAGTTGCCGTGCATTATTGAGTGTCCACTTGAGTGCATTAAGAATGGCCACTGACTCTGCCTGGTTGACAGTGCAGTGATCTGACAGCTTGTACTGGGTCTGGTATAAGTTTTTCTCATTATGGATAACCACCACAGAACATCCAACACCTTTGTTGGACTTTGATCCATCAGTGTAAATGCTAAGCCCAGATGGGGTGTTGTTACCTTCTAAGTTGATATGCGTATCTATTGATGTCTTCAGGTGGAATGCATGAGGTTGTGGGGAGTAGTCCAGTTTGTGTTTTTTGATGTGGTCGGCAATTAATGTGGCAGCTGACTGGATGCCTATGCACTTGGTAATGTAAAAACTCTGTTTGCTTATAGTGTGAGTGGCCAACTTAAGCTGGTAGAACTTCCATACCCTTTCCTTAGCAATCAGATCGATAGAGATGAGGTTGGCTATGACCAGCAGAGCATCTGCAGGGGCAGTTTTGTAGGCCTTTGTGATTGATATCACTGAGAGCCTTTGAGCAGATAGTAGTTTATGTTTCATGTAGACTTTGTTCACTGCTATGCCCAATATTTCTAAGCTATAAGATAGAATTGGCTCAATAACCGCAATGTACAGAAGCCTAGAGGCCTCACTCCTGCACCTCCAGCTGGAAGATTGACACATTTTTCACAAACATCCTCGACAGCAGGAATATAAAGCCTTTTATTCCTACCCCCCATTTCATTCAAATGATCAAGGAGCGTGGAAACTTCAACTCCTACCTCAAGAGTTTCCTTAACATCAGCAATAGAAATTGAAATTGCTCCTGCCAAAATCAGAAGACCAAGACTCTAATGCATCTTCTATTCATTGCACAAAATACAAAAACTCGAGACTACAACTAATAACCACAGTCATGAAAGAAAGACACCTGTGGCCATGTCAACCAGACAACCTACTAATCAATCACTCCATCTAAGGCTATGATGAACTTTATTAAAACCCCAAACAATTTTCATAGCCAGACTACTAGCAATAACCACCAATAGGCTCATGAAAACTTTAATTCCCACCATAACTGCAATATAACTCTCATATTATTGCATGTATTATTGGTTGCCATTGCTGGAAAGTGTGAATTTTCTTTAATGCAAATACATCAAAGTAATAAATGTAAAGGGCCTGAAATGTTAATGTAAAAAATATATACAGGGTTCCTACTCAAATTTTTGTTTTGAATTCCCTGACTTTCCAGGTGCGTAGGAACCCTGCATATAATATAAATATAACCTACTAGCTGTGCCCACAGTTTTGCCAGCATGGAATTCAGTTTGTGACTATAACAGTATCAGTTAGATGATATCTTTTAATTTATATGAATGTTATAGAAATGCATACGGGGCAAAAGATGATATTTTAAGCGGCAACAAATAGGTAAATGTTCAGCACAAGTTCGGGCATGTGCACTGCATATCTCGTCGACCACGTGACTGCGCTGTGCAGTTACCTATCTCGTTAACATACACGTCTTGCCCCTCGCCACCCGCTGACACCAAAAATATAATGCTTACCTAGATGATATCTTTTAATTTATATGAATGTTTAACAGAATAATATACAACCTATGTCCACCCTGAAGGTCCATTCTAAATATTTGTGAAAGAATTTTTGAAATCGGATGAGTAGTTTCGGAGATTACCTCCTACATCCAAACTTACAAACTTTACCACTTTATAATATTAGTATAGATAAAATGTCAATTGACTGTTGGACTGTGGTGTTTTGATAATGTAAGAAATATATAATATAAATATAACCTATAAGATGTCAACTGATGAAGGCATAAACCAAAATGATTTAAACAAATAGGTTTTGATATTTTATGATATAATATATGAGGCATATTCAGAAAGTAAAGATTCAAAGGCCAGAAGAAATCAAAAGAAAAATTATTTTTTCACAGTTTGCTGCATTGCCATGTCTGTTAGGGTCCGAGTCAGGTGATAAAATTCACTTAACTTTAATTCATCACCATTATATTGGGATGTATGTTTAAAATGGCTATGCCAATTTATAATCACACCATGTGTGAGGGTCATTCAGTGATCTGATTCCTTTGAACTGAAATTCATTGGCAACTTGTTTCCATTTATGTTACATTTTGTCTATTCATAATGTCTTTGCCATATGTGTTGTTTTTTTCTTTTGTAATCATTTTTATTTTATAGCTTATTACTATGTTCCTGTGCGTGCAATGTTCGTACACAACAAACATTATTTAGATTTTGTTTTTGTTTGATTTGCATTCTACCATAGAACCTGAAGATGACCTTTGTAAAGGTCAAAAAGATTTGTTCTTCAATAAATGTTTTTATTCTCACTAGAATTTAGATTTGGCATTGTTGTTAAATTTGCACTCGAAGTATGTTAGAATAAGACTTCAGAAACAAATGGATGTTATTTTGATTAATATGCTGTTATATTTTCTGAAATATGAAGTTCTTTTTTTCTTATTCTAAAAAATGACATATCATAGGAAACAAACAACCAAATAATACACACAATTTAAAAAGATATCCTAAAATCAGATATAATTATCAAAAACACCAATGTCCACCACTATTCAGAGAGGTATTATTTATTTCTGATCATCATATACTAAGTGCTTTCAGAACTATGTTCCATTTTCATGGTTTATAACAAACATAATAAAAATAAATAAAATCAAAGAACTAGAAAGGTAACAATATCTTCTCTCCATATTCCTTCCATTTTTAATTTATGCAGAATGGATATGGAGAGAAAAGACTGTTTTATCGCTGGCATTTTGGTTTTATTTTATGTTTATGTTTGTTATAAACTCTGATAATGAAGCACAGCTCTGAAAGCACTTGGTGTATGAAGATCAGTGTATGAAGGATACCATAATTCTCTGAATAAAGCAGTGGACTGTGGTGTTTTGGAAGTTGGAATTAGTGAATGTTCTTTTGATAAAATTAATTTTCACGTCTAATCAAATTATCTACTGTATTTCAATTATTATTTACTTACTGCAATTATTTGCTGCAACTGCTTAGTTAGTCTTTGATTTTCAATTTTCTCTTGTTGAAGTTCTTCTTGAGATTTAATATATTCAGAATATATCTGAGTTAATGTCATTCCTGAATGAAGAACCTTGCTAGTAGCTGCTGCAGCAGGAAACAACTTCTGTATACCCTCCTCTGATAAACCTGAGCATTTAATAATGTACAAGAATAACACATAAATCATTGTTAAAACTTTTTATCACAAAAGACACATATTAAAAATACATTAATCACAATATAAAATGTACAAGATACCATTTCTAACTATATACAAATAAAAAAAAAAAACATTAAAAAATAATTGTTATAAAAGATTATATATTGTTTACTTAACATTCTATGAATTAAAAAATAATTTAGTTTAGAAAATATCTTTATAGTATTTTTTAAAATATATTTATACAATCTGATCTAAATTATTACTGTTTATAATTTGCTTATATATTTCAAAAATTACATTATGCATTTATTATAAATTTCCTAATACAACTCAGCAGGGCCGTGCCGTAAATTTTCTCAGTGTAATGCAAGTCTTTGAAATGCCACCCCTTAAATGTTTTTCTCTAAAATACCTTCGGTTGTGATTTAAAAAACTGCACAAATTGTACGAATACTATTTTTACTTTGAAAATAAAAATTATTTTAAAATAATGATATCAAGTATCAACTACAAGAATCTACTACAGTTTTACCCTTCTAACTTTAACTTTAGCAAATTCATTAATTAGGGAATCGTAATCTAGAGTGGCAGCCAATGTAGATGCAATAGAAATTAATGATAGATTTCTAAGTTTTGTTTGGCTTATTGAACTTCTTAAGTAGCATTTTATTAATCTTAATTTGGAAAAACTTTCCATTTTTAGTGGGGGACGTCATGAAAATGCACACTAAAAAAGATTTTTGGAAATTTCAACCCCCCTCGAGGGAAGAGGAGGAGAGAGTCAATTTTAGTCGGTATAAAGTGTAAATAATAAACAAAGAAAGTAAATAGTGACATGTATAGTATACATTTTGGCAATTAATAAATATTTTAATAATTTCCATCTTTTGGACAACCCAAAAACAATAAATAGAAAATTCGAAAAATTCGAAATATTGAATTTGAAATATATAACAAGTTTTTTTTTAGATTTTAAAATTTAAAATTTACCATATAATTCAAGTAAAGCAAGCAAGTAAGTTAATTCTCCATTATAATGCAATTATTTTTTTTTATTTTATAGGTTATTTAAATAAAAATTCTTTTTGAATACTAAAGATTTATTCTATTAAAATTCAATAATGATTTTAATCAATTTTTTGCGTTTTTGACTGCGTTTTAGTAGGATACACCTTGAGAATGCACACTAAGAAGAAATTTTTGGAAATTATCCCTGCAGGAGAGAGGGACAAGGTTAAGGATTATCTTAAAGAACTCTGCTTTACTGTACTATTTTAGATGCGGTTTTTTGCGTTTTTGCAGAAAATCGAACATATTTTCAGACCATGTAAAAATTTT